>NW_009623929.1:128763-169971 GCF_000690535.1 Cariama cristata | reverse complement strand
GGGGGCAGAAATGAGAATACTACTACAGTTGTAAATTGCAATCCCAAACTCCGCAACAACCCACAGGGTTACTAAGCAGTTACAAAAAAAAATCTCAGGCTAGCCTTTAGTGCTGTTCTCGTCTGTGGCAGGAGCTGAATCAATCCCTAAAAAAGCAAGGCATAATAGCAATCTTGTCCAACGATGTTCATACTGCAATACCACCTCTCATTTATCTCAGTCTGTGCCATTCTGTATCCAGTATTCCATTTACATTTGTGACTCAGTCTTGGACAGTGCATCACTGACTGAATTTTCTTACAGCAGGTAGCATACTTTTGCATATGATTTCTGTTTGACAGATATTGTTTGTGACTATTGATGTTAAACAGGCTTTAGGCTGCTTGTATTGCAACACTACTCATTTCTTTCCGACTGCAGATAACAAGCTGCTCTGTTCACAAACATATTCTGTCCTTGTGATATGGACAATTGAAACATGAGATAACAGAGCAAGAGCTGGGATTCACAATGTGAATCCCAATGTGACCCTAGTTGTGAAGTGACCCTAGTTCACAAAGCAACATTGACGCTGGAGCCACTGGGTCCTGCCACTGCATGTTCTTCTGCAAACATCTGAGAGTTGGGTTTTTTGCCCCCATATAATCTTTTCTTCATTTGCTCTTAGGTTCTTCCCTGTTGAGAACCACTGTTTGGCATGTTTGAAAGCACCTAAGGCAGACAGACAACCTTCTCTGAGATTCCATAAACATCAGTATGACTCACCAGCAACAGCCTCTTCAGCCTAAGAGAGAAGATGCAAGATAGAGCAGAACAGGAGGAGATAAGGAAATCAAAGCATTTAATACCTTTAACAGGCACATAAATGACAAAGAAATGTTTCCCTGTTCAAACTAGCATATTCCAAGGAGTACTTGCAATGAAAAAACTCTTGGAGACTGAAGAGCAGAAAGCAAGCATTTTTTTTCCTCAATCTGTAGTCAAATAATCATATATCTCCAGTATTTCCTTCATTGTACATATGGAAGAGCACTCTGCCTTAATCATCTCAGATATTCCCCTCTCCTTTCCCAGCATACTTTCTGTCATTTGCAATATTACATCCCAAAAAAGCCCAGCTTTCCTCCTCTCAACTCCATGGAGAAAAGTTCAACAGGATTCTTTGCCCTCAGGTTTTTTTGAGCCTAAAGACTGCAGTTGCATCATGTTCTCAAGCTTTCCTTGGAAATACCATATCCAGAGACATTTTTTATGCATAAGCTGAAATTCTTTTTTAAATTACATTAATACTCAGTGCTTCTAAAAAATTGGAAAAAAACACAAGAAATATAACATAGCATCAGAGTCACTAGCACTTCCCTAATTCTAATAGTGCCATGTTTCAGTCAGCCTGCACCAGTTTACTCCTATCTGCTGCAAACTAAAACACTCCACACAGCGTTTTCACACCATTTAGCCATGATTACTATCTCCATTTCATTTTTATCTCTCTTTCTTACCTGGTTCCTCCTATCCAACATTTTTTACTTCTGTATTTCTTCTATTCTTAAAGGTGCATTCCACACCTTATTAGTCACTGTCCCCTCTCCACTTTAAATTTAAAGACTCCCATTTCAACTGTAAAATCTTTACAGCACAAGGCAGGCAAATTCTTCTTTCCCACTAACACAATCTATTACTTACAAACTATTTTTGAGATGCAGAGGTGAGAGAGAGAGCATTCAATTCTGACATGTGTGCATAACTGTATCTCACTTCACTTTTGCCAGCAGTATTAATTTCATAGTGCTTCGTGAAAGACTTTCTTTTATAGTGGTATGAGTTACTCGATGGGTTAAAGAAGGAATTTCTTCCCTCCCACCTGCCCCCCCTCCTTCTGTATAAGCCAAAACATAGCATAACTTTATAATTGTTTCTGTTTAATAACAGTATTTCTACATCTTGGCCTCAAGATGGAAGCTAGAAGTTCACAGGCGTGGAATATTTGGAAACAACTTTGTTTAATGGCTTCATTCTCATTAGATCAAAATTAAACTTATGGTATATTTTATTTATTCAACCCTTCATAATTCTGGGCAACTTCATAGATCTTCCAAACTGGCAGTAGAAAATTCATCTTAAGGAGCTCCATAAAAAGGGCCAAAAAACCCCATCTAGAGCTGCAGCTTAAAACTCCTCTAAAAAGAAGGAAAATAATGACCCAGTTGGAGAGCATCCCCAGTACAATTAATCAAATACAGGTTGAAGGTAACAGTATATGCATAGAATCTCAAATAGTAGACAGCATGGATCTGCTATGTAAGTTAGTCACATTCCTTTTAAAACCTATTTCATGGGCACAGGCAGTAATCAAAAACTGATATTTGTTTATTCATAGTTGAAAACCAGAGCAGGGATTACAAACAGGATCTTTAGGACCAGCTGACCAAGAGTTAACATTTTTTTTGCAACAATATTAACTATATTGCATTTAGTGTGCATATATACACATATGTTTGCATGCACATTTTGCAATATGGATAAAATAACATTAAAACACAATGAACTCCAAAGCTCTGTTTACGGCATACTGTCGTGCTCCTTCTATGGTCAAGGGGTACTCCCATGAAAGATAACATTGATTTCACTAAGAGTAAGAAAGGAGCATACATGAAAATGCACATTTTCCTTTCCTTTAAGTTCTACAAAAGCTTGCCGAGCATCTTTAAAAAGGGCGGTGAATACATCTTTCCAAGTTCAAATACTTCTGGAAAGCATTAGCTGAAATACTAGGTTAACAATCCAAAACCTGATCTCTCATATTCTGCCAGAAAAGACTCCAAACCAAACAAAAAAACCCCTCCCTTCCCCAAAAAACAACAAACACATACGACAACCCAAAATAAGCCAAAAAAAGTTTAGAAATTACCTATTAAAAAAAGCCTGAGACCAGAATAGATTTGGTGTAACAGGAACTGGAAATGCCTTTTACATATTCTTCTACTCTAGGGTGCAACTTTGGCAGGAAAAACACTAAGCTTCTTCAAGCACTGTAAATAGAAAATAATTGCAGCAGACAATCAAGAAGTGGTAAGACAGTATAGATAACTAGATTCAGGTCTTCCTGTTTATATCTTCATTTTGGGCAAGCACTAGTTACTTGATTCTTCCTTTCAAAGCCTGAGTGCCCATGCTGTCGCTCCGTAGCTTTGTCACTGAAATACTTATCTCATGTAGCAAATGGCATGTCATGAATCTTTCAACTTACCTAATTTTAGCAAGATAAGCATTTACTTTCACTCTGTTTCAAACTGTGTAAACACACTTCAAGAAATTTTATCAAAAACAGTGGCAAACATTTCCTTTTTCACGGTTACCTAAGAAACCACATGTATCTGGGCACGTGATAAGCATGCTGCTTTTTAATGGATAACTTTATGTTCTGCTGATACTATGATCTAATTCAGAAGGCATTTTGAGACTGGAAGACTTTTACCTTGATGAAAATAAAATACAAGAGTCACCACAGATGTTACTTATCATTGAGAGCTAGAGGTACAACGTAGTGCAGTAGTTTATACCAGTATCTGCTCTACTACACTAAAATGGGAATGGGCACGTACAGTATTGAGTCGCATATCCTTCTGTACAACGCACAGAACTGTAAGAACCACTCACGTCTTTTGCCACTCAGATCAGTTTGCTACTATTTACCAAAAGTTTTTTTTCAACTTACATATGCAGAGGATTCTATTGGGAATCGTTTATTTTTCTCCAATTACTAAAATTTTCACATACCTCAGTACTTCTTATTCAGCTATCAGAATCATACATTTATTCCCTCCCTGCCCCCTGCCAAGAGGTCTTTGCAACCAGTTAGGGACCAGGAAAAAACTACTGATTTATGAATCAGACATGCAGTACAAAACCAACACATCAAGTAGTGCTTAAGAATTAAGGTAGTTAAAGCAATTTTACAGATATTCTCCAGTAATTAACAATTTCATAGACACTACATAGACTCTTGAGTACATAAAGTTAAGTAACAGTTAATTTTGTAACAAATATCCACATGAGTAGGCAGTTCCTTCTGCTGGCTAAAATCTTTTCAATGCATAGTTCAAAATTGAGTTTTGCTGCTCCAAAAATAAGGGACTGAGGCTTAGCTAGGGCAGGGCAACTCCTGTTAACAGAAGGGACATGAGGGAATGGGTCGGAATGGGAGAGAGAACTGCAGGGTCTGACTTATTCTTACCATCACCAAGGCAAGCAGAGGGTTTAAGCACAGCTCCTGCTCCTCGGAGAAGCAGCCATCCCAGCACTGGAAAAAGGCTGCTCTCCTATACGTTGACCTTTCCATCTACAGCCACAGCAGCCTAACTCTCTAGAGCTCTAATGCAGCCAAATTAGTCAGAAAAACCATTCTGTTGCCCCAGGCAACCACATGCATGACTTTTTTTGTAAACTTGAAACTTTCTGTAATGCTCTTTTCTGTTTGTGCATATTACAAAGTGCAGATAGATTTTTGAAATCCCACCATTAAACAGTATTTCTCACTAGCATCCACTCAACATAAAGATCACAACCATATACAAGACCCCGTTACGCTTACAGACATAAAAATTCATTTCTACAGACCCTTATCTGCAGAACCTACAATCATATTTTAGAAACTGTCCAATCTGTTCTTATAATTAAAGGTTATACACCATTCTCATTTTCATCTAGTATTGAATATTTAGATATTAATAACATTTTTTAATAGTTTTTTTTAGTTCTGCCCCTCCATCATCTGTAAATAAGCCACAGGAAGAAAAAGTATTAGTTTCCCTTTCAAGCAAGCATTTCAAGCTGAGCTGCCACATAACAAAATGCTTCATCACATTAGACTATATTAAGAATATAACTTTCAATGTATATCCTTACTTCCAAAATTTCTGAATATATGTATGTTGAAATTGAGCAAGTGTGACATAGTTCTTGGTTCCCTTGGGAACAATGTTCAGAGCTCATTTGAGTTGTGACCTGCTTATGCTGCCAGGGAGTATTAGTATTTTCATTGGATCTTTAGAATAGAGATATGAAGTGAAGGACAAAGGTAAAAAATAAGACTCTAACTTCATAGATGAAAAACAGATGAGATACTGCTCTATTTCAGAAGGTAGTGTTGGCTTTTTATAGGATCTGCCCCATTTTGTAAGCTGTATTGGAGAGACTAATGTTTTTCATAGTAAAATATTTTAGATGAACTATGCATGGAGAAACCTACAAGCTGTCCACAGCACAACTTATGGTCTGAGACATCTAAATATGTTTCAATAAAGAAATAAGAATGTAAATTAACTTCAGAAATGATTTTGCAAAATGGACAGCAGTTCAAAGTGGAATATATTCACAAATTCTTTAATATTGCCTTTTGTCTCCTGACACCTTCACCTGACACAGATTAGAGTTATGAAGATTATTAATTACATTAAATGGTTCAGTTATCTCTGCTTACAACACAGAGCTACGTACAGTTTAACGCATGACTTGGGCCCTATGGGTTACATTAGTACGAGTAGTATTTATATATCCTTCCTTCATCTGACTTCTAAACTTTACTTCTAACATGTTATCCTTTCAGTCCATTGATAATCACAAACTCCATCCTCCTACATATATAGTTCACATACATATTAGGATCAGGCTCTCTTTCCAACAATACTTCCACTCATATTCTTTCTATCAGTTCAAGGCAGGATCAGGCCAGTGAATACTTTTCCATATCTCTTCTTTAACCTGCTATGGGTTGTATTTCCCCTCTTCCAGTCTTTTCTTTACACCTCGTGGAAGGAATGGCATGCACAGCTGTGAGGTGCATCTGCAACTGGCTCTTCATTACAACATACATCTTGCATCAATATTCTATCTTCATACCCCACTGATGAACATAGTGCTGTGAGAGCTGATCTTAACTCTGTCTGTATGCATCTATTAAGGCACATATGTGGTTTCAGTTAGCATCATTTGATCTAGTCACTCCCTAAAGTATTTAATGCTATGACACACTTCTGAGGTAAATAACTATTTTACAAGTGGGAAAGTTGTAAGCACTTGTGTAACAAAAACACCATTTCAAGACCTCTTAATAGGAGACAAGTTGGGCTTGGAAAGGTTTAAGACCATGCTTGACTGACAGTGAAAGCTCCTACCTATTGTGCACATGGTCACAGGATCACTGAAATAAATAGCAGGGAATTAACAGGTAATAATTCAAATCCAAATCTTCTGCTTCTAGAATCTCCTTCAGACAATAAATGCAACACATGTAGACATTACACAGTTTAATTTGTGAGATAATTTACAAATGAAAACATTTTGTTCAGTGAGCTGCAGCTTACTGAAGCCTTCTTCAGTTATGATCTATTGCTCTATTCAGTAACAGAAAGCAGCTGACAGGTCAAAAAAACCTGTTTAGAGACACTGGTTAGATACAAAGGAGTTTTCCTCCACTGCAGATAATCGATACATTTCCGTTAACATAGCTTAATTTTTAATACTGCACTGAATCATCTTGAGCTTATTAAACTGCCTCACGTTACAACTTTGAGACAGTTGTATTTAAACATGAAAATGATTTTTTTTAAAAAAAATCATGTTCCTGAAGAGAACTGCAAATATGAATGAGCTGCTATTAGTTTTCAAAATATCTTTAAGTCTGTCTTTTAGGGAAAAAGAAATAGACAAGAAAAGGCAACACTGAACCTGTTCCTCCTGAATAGGGTAATTTATGATTGTTTTGTTTAATTTTATTGGTTTGCTACCTTAAGTTCTTCTTTACAATACCTTTTCCGCATCTCTTTAAAGTTCAACCTGCTAATTTAACAAACTGTGTTTTCAGTTTTAGTTCTGCGTTAAATGGAGCTGCATAAAATTGTTATAACATACCCATAAAACACTATCAGATACCATATGTTCAAAATTATTATTTTCTTTTAATTTTATAAACATACAGAAAGTTTGCATTATAGCCCATCCTTAAGCACATCCCTTCTTGAATTAAAGGCCTGCCAAATGAGCTCCAAACACATTTTGTAGTCAGTAAACAATGAGAGGCGGTACACTGCAAGATGATAGCAGCAAGACTTTAAGGCAGAATTGCAAACGTTGGCCAGTAAGGTATCATCTTCAGTTCTTGGAGAGGGTATAAACAAACCAGATTTATCTACCCATGACATAACAGTTCCCACATTCACTGAAACTAAGGAAGACTGCTCAGAGAAACAATGTGATGAAGAGTAATGCACAATGCCATGGGCATCCACAGAAGACCACAAAGGAAGGACAGATAACAACAGAGAGGGGCTCAAACTGAGCGTAATATGGCAAATAAAAGTTTACATTAGCATAGAAAACTTCTTTAGAGATGGTAACTTGTTGATCATGTGTCTTTTTGAAAAAACGTATCTACAAACGTCAGGCTTTTAGGAAAGCTAATGTGGGATTTGTCCTTTTTAGTACAGAATTAGATATAAAGAGGTTCTCCAAGTGTGGCATTTACCTAGATATACACAGAACAATTACATTTCCTATTTCATGGGAGAGGGAAGGTTAATGAAAGACAGTCAACCTCAGACTGAAAAACACCAGCCTGATAAACATGCAGAATAATTCTATACTGCCTTTTTTTTTTAAAATGAAAATACTAAAAATTCTGTAGAGGACATGTTTACAGTTACAAGGTGGAAAATAATTTCCCCATTAAAACTGGACTTCTAAAAATAATGAGATATTCCAAAATATTACACATATGCAATTAATAAAAATATCCACAATTTCTTTGGCATGCAGTATACCAGGGTAGTATCTCATTTAAGATACCACAAAATAAATCAGTTGAATAAGAATCTTATCACCTTCTAGTTAGTTACATACAGAGTCTTTTCTCCCAACTGAAAAGCTGGGTTTGTTTTTTCTGTGTGTGGTGTGTTTTGGGGGGTTTTTTGTTGGTTTGGTTTGGTTTTTTTTTTGTTCATCAGTTAGGGATTCTTTGGTGATGTTGGTTGTTGGTTTAGGGTATTTTTTTTTTTTTGCGGTGGTGGGTGTTTTGAATAAGATATGTATTTCGGTCTCCAAACATTTTAAACCAAGTTGTTGCAGACCAGCACATCACAGCGTTGCAAGAGTACTCTGCTATTCATCCAGCTATTTGCCACTAATCTGGCAGAATAAGAAAAAGAAAACACCAAGGAATTCAAAGAAAATGCATTTAAGTTGGCTTCCAAAAGATACAATTCTTTTTTCTAGCAACGTAACAGTAGTAAAATAGTAAGACGTAAGGATATAGTTCTTCAGAGTAAAGCACCTTGCAAATCTAGAAAAAAAAAGTTACAGATCTCTATATATTTGGGCAAATAACTGGTGCCATGACCACATTTTAATCAACTTTTACACAATACGGATAGACTCTGCAGAGGTGTTTCACAGATAAGACAAGAAATAAGAAAATTATAATACCACTCCACAATGTTATCCTTTAGGACCAGAATGAAAGGTCTCAAAGGCTCAGAATGTAAGAAAGATGTCAGGATACAAGATAAACTGGAATTGACTCTTAAAGAGGATTGTGTGTCAAAGGAGACTTTTGTGTTTTTATTAGTAGTAGTAACAAAGTTTCTGCATGATAGACAATTCTGTCAAAAGTCTATAAAAAAATTCCAGGGTAAGTTATCTGCTGATCTGTAGAAACTTGAGTAAACTAATACAGACACAAAGCAACAAACCTCAGAAAAAAAAGAGAGTAGACTCAGACCTCAAAAGGGGAAAAAAAAACACAAACAAAAATTATCAAAAGGTAACAACAGAACATAACACATTCCTGTATGCTTTCAAAATAATTTCATATTTATATATAACATTTGTACGTGTCTTTCAAAAGATGCATTAAGTAATCTGATCTACTTTAATTTAGCATTGCAAAAGTGTTCAAAATTCATGTAGTGTTTCATAGATTTGACAACTACTGAAAATTGATCCAAGCTTCAATCAAGGTAACAGGAGATTCTACACTGACCTCAATTAGCTTTCGATCAAGCCTTAAGATAATTAACAATCCTCTAAACAGTCGTCACTCATGGGTACATGCATAGAGAGTACAAAGTGTTAGCACCTTTAGAATGGGCAAAGTTACTCTAATTGAACAGAAGACCAGTCACATCAATTTTTTTTTTAAACAATGATTTCATTAAAAGTCTGCTAAGTCAGACTTGCCCTATTGCTGAACTAAACCTCAAGGTAACCTTAAAAAAATTAAATGCAGAGAAAGAGACAGAGTTGGCGACCTCAAGAGGTTTCAGATTCAACAAAAGGTTCTGAATCAGACTTATCTTCGCAACTGAGGGGCTGGGTAGCTGACAGCTACAACTAACTTTTGCCCTGGAAAAGTTCATTTGAAGAACAGCAGTGAGGCATCAACAATTAAGAAGGAACAAGCACACATTTCTACTTCTTCAAAACAACTCCTTAGTAATAATTTGTGTAGTCTTGTGGCCCTAATTCTCAACACAGGCAGAAGCAGAGGTAACGCAGAAATTGAGAAAGAAAGGTGGGGATTTATTACAACCTACTCCAAACAAACATACAACTTGGTTTCATGCAGAGCTTAAGAGAAATACCACTCACATTAAGCTTCAATACACATTTCTTCAATAGCAAATAAAAAAAAAAAAATGTTTGATTGCTAGACATTCCCTCTATATACAAGATGACAGTTGATTAAGACTGTATTACAGAGTTCCAAAATTCAGGTTGAGTAACCATGGCCAACTGTCAAAAGTAGTAATGAAAGCAGAGATATCACCATAATCAAAAGCAACAAGAAAACAAAGAAAACTGAATGCTAATTATTTGTGATTAGTTTCTCCTTTCTAGGAAAAAAAAAAAAATGCTGACTTGCTGAGGTAGTTAAAACAGAAGGACCAGTACATAATTCTAGCACTTTATATGAACTATATTATCCCAAGTTCAAGCAAGTTACATGGTAAATGAGATAAAATTTCCTGTTTAATCAGATACAGACGATATAGACAAACTGTCAATAATTTCTCTATATGTTGGCCCTATGTACTATTCAAAAGATGCCAGTTCAAAATAGTACCTTGCATCTTTTTGACCCTTTAGACTCTTGAAAAAAATCTTTTTAATCAAAACAGGAAATCCTTTTTCCATAGATATGCCCTTAACTTCCTCTTGCCCTAATTCTTCCTGAGTAGTGAAAGTGCTATAACCCCTCAAATACTTCACACTGCCATCTAAACAGGTCACTTGTAAGATGCCAGACCCAAGTAAAGTCCTTAGAATCTCTGATGAGACTTCCATAAATTCACAAATTAAAACAGTTATGAAGAAATTGTTCCACTCACATTTCAAAGGCTTTTTTTTTTTTTTAAAGAGACAAACACCACAAGAAAAATGTAATGAGAACTTCCTTTACTGATGAAGAAAACTAAAGGAGGAAAAAAGTCACATCTGAAAATATATCCAGTTCAAATCAATACATGAAGTATTTTTGGCTCCTACTGAGAAATTAGGGGGAAGAGGAAGGAAACAAGAGACACAACAAACCTTCAACACAAATATAGTAATAAATAACTAAGCAATGTAAAGCCTCAACAACCCTATTAAAAATGTGCCTTGTGGAAAGTGTGATGTATACAGCAACATGAATTTGAATGCGGGCATTTGTAATTTAGTCTAACAGGAGTGAACAATACAGTGAAATGAGAATACACAGCTACCCCAGTAGATGCTTACAGTCATTTCCCATCATTTTTTGGCCTATGTTAAATTTCAGTCAAGTCAGAACAAACCCCTGTACTCAGCAGTGGAAACACTACTTTCTGACAATTTTATTGGACAAAATATTACAATATGTTCAGTAGTTTGTAGGGACAAAGGTAGGATGATCTAATATACTACACCTTCTGAAATACCATTGGAGGTGTTTTAACTAGCCCATAACTAGTTTCATGAGCTACCAATTCTCACTACATGAAACATTTAAACCACAAGCTATTCCTCCCTAATTTACACTACAAGGAACCCAAAGTATTAAAAATCTTCCAGCATTTAACAGCAGTTGAGGCTTGCATCAGTTTGAAGATAAACACTGGGCAATGCCATTGGTAACTGATTTTATTTAATTATCTTATACTGAAACCTTCATGTTTTGGTTTGAGGGAAGAAAAAGCTCCAAATCTAAACTGAAATTCAAAGTACATGCACATTAATCATAGCTTATTTTTTTTAATTTCTTTTGGATAAACAAAGGTTTTAATTATGCAGGTCCCTGTTTGTTCTGTTTGTTTCCTAATTAGAGAAAAATGGCAAGTCTCCCAATCTAATTTTTTTTTCCCTCTAAAGAATTTAACAATACATTTGGACAGGCACATATATTTATTTGGAGACTACACAATGAATAAAATCCCATTTGCACTTAACAGAGCAAAGTTTGCCAGAATTCAGTATGTGAGCCAAAGCTCCACGCTCTGCTAATGGCAAAAATGGCTGTCCCTGCAGTGAAGTACTGAATTATGTACTTTTCTCTTGGCAAGTTTAAACCTGGAAACACCCACAACACCTGTTGTTTATTACAAATGGTTGTATTGAAAATAGACATGTTCCTACTGTGAAAGAAAAAAAAAAGTATGTGCGTGGGGAAATTATGGACAAATTAACTGCAAAGTACATTTATATAACTTTCACCTGAAAGCTTCAAAACATGAAAGCTTTCTGTAAAGATAGTTAAAGATTATTGTTAAGGCAGGTTATCAAGCAAAATGAGATGAGGAAACTTAGAGGTCAGGAACAAAGCCAAGAAATTTCAATTCCAGTGACAAGGCAAATGACCAGAATTCTGTACTCGGTTAAATCTGAACAAACACACTTTGTTCCATGAAAACTCTCTCAACATATTTAACCAATGTATAACTAAAGTCAGTACTTTTTTTTGTAAGTTGTGTGTAATTACTTTCCAGATCCTACTTGTATGAGAATATTGAAACACTACCAAGCAACAAGGATATGGAAAGTGAGCACCTTAAACAATTATTTACTCAGAAGTAAAAAAAGGGAAAAAAATATCACTGAAAATCTCCTACAGCTTTTACCAGTAAGTACAATGAGATCTGAGTCCTATAACCTCTTCCTACTCCCATTTGTTTAGACTGAATCATTTTCCTGAATGATTCCCCTACTCTATCCTCTTCCCTGAAAAAGCCATCTCTCAGCTTTTTCTTCAGAAAAAATTTCTGCAGCTGATATCAGCAACTGCATTGTTTTTCCTTCATCCTCAGCTTTTGAGGGGATAATGGAATTATGCTGAAATGAATTTTCACTGTATTAATTCCTACCAGTAGGATACTGTGATCACATCTCAGGTCCTGACCTGGCTCACTCCTTTTGATGAAATAGGTCCGTGAGTATTCTCTTTCAACAAGTCTGTTTACATAAAAAAATAACAGCAATAGCAATCATATTGCAGACCAGATAGCAGTTAATTCTTTCACCTTGCAACAGCTATGGCAGTATGTAGCTCCGATCAACAAACTGAGTACCTTACAGTACACAATCTACTCTCTCAGGATCATTGTGATTTAAGTAGGGTATGGTTACTATCCTCTTTTAATTGTGAAACAAAGGCACAGAAAAAGCATCCACAGGAAATCTACAAAGATCCAGACATTAAAAGTAAACCTCCAAAGCCTATCAAATATCCAATCTGTGAGATTTCTCCCTCTCTCTTTTGGCAAGTAACCTCAGTAAAAGAACTTTCTTGTTTTTGTTAAAAGGGTCTTGACATACTTAACATATTAAAAAGGTCTTATTCATTTGTATTCAGCCTGGGACAGTGTCTGTCAACTTCAGTCCTGTGCTTAACAACCTGGACGCCACTTCAGTACTTTCTTTTTCAAGTCAGCTTTTCTATCATTGTTCCAAATTAAACCATGTTTCTCCCACTTCTGATACCTTATAAACCAACCATCACAATGGACTATTCACCCCCTCCAACACATTTTTAATACTTCATCTCCTACAGTGCAGTCAGGGTATTTTCCCAATTCTAAAATTGCTTTTGCATTTCTCTAACCCATCATAAAAGGAAGCAAACCTATTTTATGACTATTTTTGTATAAAACTCGGCTTTGAGTCTAGCTTCCATACCCATTAACTGAGAGGCAGACCTGCTCAAAGCTGTCAACAGAATAAAGTCAAGCTGAGCTGGTCCATGATTTATGCAGGTAGAGCCAGACCTGTCAGTTCCACTGGCATGACAGCAGGGAAGAATCGAGGGGCAGAATTCTTACTGCTGAAATTCTGGATTCGCTACATCACAAATCCAACACCGATTCCAAAATGACAGAATGCAATATGTAATTCAAAAAACACATTTCCCTAGCACAACAGCAGGGTAAATAAATTGGGAGAAAATCTATATTAATATTGGAAGCCTGAGAGCAGGCTGCTTATTTTTTCCCCATTTAGATTCCAGACTGAGGCTAAACTATTTTTGTTAAATAGAGGCAAATTAAGAATAAATAATAAATCAAATTGTGTTTTTTAAGGGAGATAAATAGTAATATTAGAATGCATATTATTAGCATTTCTCACAACTCTGTTAGAATCTAATACCTTCAAAACAACAAAATGCACCTTGACAAAGCTACCTGCATTTCATCCCAAGCCAGATTGATGTGGATGAAGTTGTACTTCGGTTATGAAATTATTGCTTTGCTACCAATTTCCTAGCATTACCCAAGTCATCTGATGAAAAATCAGTATTTCAGTGGTCCATATTCCAGCTTCTGCATAACTGATAAATCAAGTCATTTGGGGAGGGGGGAGAAAAAGTTCTGCTCAGCTGCCAAGATTAAACATACTAAATGTAGTGTTTTGCCTTGGTGATGCATTTCTACTTATTCTCACAATTAACACATACATTAGCAAAGTGGATCCATATATTATACTTTCAGACACCTCTGAAACTGAAGAAAATCTATCATTCAATGTAGTCAGGAAATTTGTAAATGCAACCAGTATTTCAACTGTAAGAAACACCTGCACGTGTTGCTAATCGCTCCATTTGAATTGGCATATGTCCACTTCTGGGCATGTTTTTGTGGAAGACTCATCTATGTAAAACTAAGCTAACCTAAAAGGTTCCATTGGTCTTTCTGTCTTCAGTAGGAAGACAACTTCTCTGGCATTATGGAGATTCATTGACAGTGACAGTTTTTTCACCAAGTTGTCTTAATTTGAACTTTTTTTTTTAAAAAAAAAAAAAGCACTTGTGCTGAAGCTGTAAAGCTTTGGAATAGGAGGCTGACTGTTACCATATTACAGCACTGTGCCTAGCATAGCTGAATTCTAATCTTGCTTGGGGACTCTGAATCTTCCTGCAAGAGCTACTTGCTGACACTACTAGAGCTACTATCTTAGAAGATACTTAACTTTTAGCTTTAGTAGGTATAATTCCTGTATGTTGCAGGTTATAATGCTTACAAATATTATGTTTGGCACTCTCTTAAGTTTATAAGCAAGAGATCTATACAGCAGCCACTTGAAGAACTGCCACCATCAGCTTACTATGAACTAGCCTTAATACAAGGGAAATGATTGTTATCAATCTATTTGGAGAAACACAGGGAGGATTCTTTAACATACTAAGTTTCCACAACATGATCTGTTCTGAAGCTTACTTTTCTAGGTTCGTAATTGAAATAACTCATGCACACAAGAATCACAGACAATTAAGAGAACTAGAACAACCAGCTTCAAGTTTCTCAAAGAGGGAGGAAAAAAAATTCCACCATCATCTGTCCTCTTCCTTATCAAGGGCATCATGTCCATGACAGTTTCTTTGTTAGTATATTGCTTCCAGCTACTTGTTAGATTCCTCCGTCATCTTAGTACACACACACCCTGATATCAGACTGTAACTACAAAATGAAAACTCACTGTAGAAAAAAAGAGCATCTAATTGCTTCCTTTCTCGGAGGTGCATCATTCAGTTCTCTTGTACGACTGATACAATCCGACATAAGCATTGTAATTCAACGCATCAACTAGAAAATGTATAAAGACAGCTTTTCTGAAAAGGCAGTCACTTTTTTTTAGAATACAAGAAGGGAATAGTAAGTAAACCTAACGTATGCATTATCTTTATCTTGACAGGAGGAATATATAAAATGTACAACAGAAAGTAATACTGTGTATATCATTACACAAAAAAATTTAAGTACCTATAAATGTGGACAATAGTCTGATATCCTGTCAAAGTAACAAACCTGGATCTTAGAAATACACAATATGTGGTGGAGTTGCTTTTTATTTTTTAAATTAATGATGTAGAGATTATATATAAAAGCCAAGGAAAAAGGGCTTTTCTGCAAATAGTAAATACATATTTCTTATGTTTGCTGAAGATTATGCTTTCCTATGAGCAATTCAATTTTAATCCATTTACTCTATGTATTGAATAACATCAAGCCTAAAGAAAGGCTTTCTATCACTAACATACAAACAAAAGCATTAAGTTGGCTTGAGACATCCAGGGTTTTTTTTTTTTCCTCATTTTATCCCTAATCTCCCTTCTTCAGGGGTTTCTGAACTATACTGGTGTCAGTAAAATACCAGTGCATGCCATTCTGGACTGTTTTGCTAATGAAGAGTCTGAAAATAAAATTCCAAAGCAAATAAGTAATCTCTGAGACAGAAAGATACAGCTTTTTTTTCTAGTAGAAGACAAAGTGGTTAATTTTTTTTTCCTCTAGACATGTTCAGCAACATGTTTATGAAAACTAGATATGCAAAGCTAGGCACCTGAATCCCCATTTTAAGTATTACAATTCTCAAGAAGAGTCAGTGGATGTTCTGCTTTCTTAAAAAACAGCTCACTAAAAGTCAAGCCAGCTTTTTTTTTTTTTTAAGATTATATAAATAAAAAATTATATTCAGTCATTTTTCAGGATGCAACTACAGGATGCTTCCTACTTATCCATCACTCACAGCATCTTACAGGAGTACTTCAGATTTTTCAGATGAATCTGAAAGCGTGGGCAAGTGTGTGTCCATGGACAAGCTGATACTCCATTTTATGTATACCTGATCTCTTGAAAAATAGGTTGAACCAATCTTCTGTATTTCTTTACTTTGTTCTGAAGAAATTAGCACCAGGACATGAATCTGCAAGCAAATGGCCAACTACTACTCCTCAGCTAACATGGAAAGTCCTCAACATCTCATTTTATTGCAAATTGTAACGATATGGAAAGGGCAAGTGCCTACAGTCATTACTCAGCCTGATAAAAGAAATCAAACCTCAGTACAACTGAATGACAACACACTGCAGTTCATTTCTTCCTTGGAATCCATTAACCTCTTTCATATGAGAGCTCTAACAGATTTTTTTTGATCTAGATGCAAGGTTTTTTATTATCAGTTACTCTATCACATGCTGCTCTAAAAATGTACTCTGCACACAGCCTGTAGTTAGAGGGCTTGCAAATTAAATGGCTATCTTGTCTAGTGGCGATAAAATATCACTATGGAAAATAAAGAGGTCATCAGCGATAGGAATATAAAATTCAACAATATACCTGTCAGTGTAATAGATAGAGACTTAAAATCCATACATGACAGGGGGCGAAAAAACCACCATCAACTCTCATTGATAACTGAAAGCTATGTTTTACTACCTTTGCAACCCTTCCGTAGCATCTTACTCTGCAAGAAATCCCATTGAAAGGAGCAGGGAAAGGTACCATGCAGTGCAAGTAGGAGTCAGAGAAAAAGGCTGAATAGAAACAAATACTGAACTGGAAAAAACACAGCATTATGTTGTGTCCATCTTCATTGACACACTGAGCATCTACTCTAACTAGAGAAAATACAATCCCCGTAGTTTCAGTTGTTGAAATTAGCCATGCCTTAAATTTATTTTCCTACATAAATGAATATTAAGCATCTCTGTATTCCTTGTTTTTCTTCACCCTTCACACAACACATTTTTATTTGCCCCTCCATTATTCTAAAGTCAAAGTGAGAAGAGTCTACCAAAAAGTATGGAAATAACTGCATAGCTATGCTTATTTATTAATAAAAATTAAGGAATGGTAATATGATATAGTGAATACACAATGTTTTAATAGCCTTGGGCAGCAGTGGTACATGAATAGTGTACACTTCTTCTAGTCAAGCAATTTATAATACATTGCACAGGCCCTGTGGGATCTCAGAGCAGATTTTTTACAGTCAATTCAGGTAAAGGAAATACGAATGCTTTTTGCAGATGTCTGTAACACTCCTCTGAGTCCTAAAATGGTAAGTTCTCTGTTTATCCCCTCAAAACAAGAGAAAAAACAACCCAAAGCAGCAGCTGAAAACTCTTGATATTGGTAGTCTTGCTGTCACTCACACAGCCTTCAAACCAGAGTTGCAAAGCCTGTTTTCCTGCCTGGTAAGCCCCTAAGAGCTCCAAGGCAGAGAACCATATTGTTTAACCTTCCCTATTCCCTTGTGCTAGGAAATGAAGCTAAGGATGACCTCAAGCTACTTAGTCTCATGAGTTCAGTTTTTTTTGTTCTGATTTTTTCTTCATTACACTTGTTCAATGGTTCAGCATGGGAAACAATGCACAAGAAATATTTGGAATTTAAGAGTTCTGAGTTAAAATTGGGGATGGAGGACTGAACACTATATTCACACACAAAAAAATTTCTATTCTTGCCTCCATTTCTTTAAACCAGTAACAGCTCACCTCAAAGCTACACTGACTTTCTGCCTCTCACTGTTTTGCGTAGTTTCAGCATATTCTCCTTCTCGGGGCCAGGCCACCTTCTGGAGAGCTCTGGCACCCCCCAAGCAGCACACTGGATGGTGATTCCCAATGCTTCACTCCTTCCCTTCCTTTCCAAAAATCAAACCACAAACTGCAACCCCTTAGGACTATGTCACTTGGTGCAGGTACAAGCACTGTCCAACAGCCATTTATGCTGTCTAATCATTCAGCTGCACGTATGTCAAGTAGCTTGTGCTTATGTCACTACTTATGTCAAGTAGTGCAACAACTGGGAGTGGTTCGAGGAATGGGAGAGGCAGGAACTGTGTCCACCTGGAAATACAGAGATGACGACACTGTTGTGGAGCATTTAGCTTTACAGAACTGAGTTTTTCCATGGTACTCACCCTCACAGCTAGCAAATAAGTGCTGCCCTTTTTTATTTATAAACATAGATATAACCTCATGGTCTCTGAACAGTAAATAAGCTATTACAATAAGATTATCTGGAGTTATGAATAGCTACCTCCATTTATTTTAAAGGGTTTAAGACATGCAGGAGTCATCAGACGCACAAAGGACTTGAAGTTCCAAGCCTGCATTTCAAAGAGGTCATTCCTTAAAAGCCACAGTGTACAGATTGACAACAGTTTAAATATTTGATTTTGTGCTAGTTAAAAAATGCTGGTCTCTAATAGCAATACAAACACTAAAACAGCTACTAACCACTGAATGTATGAAAAATCACGTATGATAGCATATATAAGCAAAAGTTACAGAATTGAAGTTCCTTAGACATTATACAGTCCCAAATGAAACAAATAGTATTTAATAAATTTAATTTGCAAGACAACTGATTTTGTAGCCTTGCCTAGATTATTTTTAAACAACAAAGCTGGGAAAAAGAATAAAATAAAAAAAATCAAGGCTTAATTTGATCATTTCTCCAATTTCACTTGACTTCGCATGATAAAAAGGAAAGAACAAAGATACAAATCCTGATACTGTTTCTTTGTAAAACACAAACAAAAATATTTTGTATTAATAATTTAGCTAGAATATTCTTTGCTTATTCTAAAACAAGAAACCCTATGATTATTTTTTTTTAATAGTATTTGGCAATTAAAATTACTTTTCCCCAAAGCCCTAATAATTTCTTTGTTTCTCCTGTGCAGGTGAAATTTCCATAAGGAAAACAGTTGCTCACAAAATTTAAGATGATCTGTCTTGTATTCCAGAGACACTGATAAATCTTTTTCATTAAAAGAATTCAACAATTTCTACATCCCACACATACAGAAGCTGTATTTCACACATCAGTTTTTGATCATAATTTATGCACAGACTTTTCTTATTGCAATAACTCCCTACTAGAAACAAATAAAAAAGCCTTGCAATTTCACCATTATGGAAACATATGACTGATTTAAATACTATAACCTACACATGCTTATACCTATAGCAGTCCTAACATGACTTATGTCCTTTGGTCTGTTTATTTGACTAAATGCAATATCAAAGTCATTTGTATCCTTGCCTTTATAAAGTAGTCCTTTGCAAATACAGGTTTCAAATAAGAGTATAGAGATTCAGATTCAAATAATTTACATAGTAACAGCAATATTGTGTCAGTGTACTTTAGACATACTAACATAACAAAGAAAACCCCGTACCTGTGTGGCTGAACAAAAATGCTAACATCTTTAAGCCCTGAAAAATACAATTCCAGTCTCTTTAAAAAAAAAAAATTACTAGAGGTAATAAGCAAGCTAATTGAGCTTTAAGAGATCTTAGTCTATGGAATATATTGTCAATCTCTTTCAAGTGTGACGATAGTACCTACTTGTCTTTAAATTATAGCCATGCATTTGCTATCACTGTCGTCTTGGTTGCCTCCTTGATTCAAACACTGAGCTCCTAATTTCTTCTACACACCACACGCAGTAAGACTACTAGAGACAGGAACTGGAAAAGGAGTAGATTCATGGAAACAGCCACCTAGAGAACATACAAGAAACACTCTCAAACTATTTCCAGGACCTAACTTGACCAAGTCAAACTTTCTTCCTTTAATCATATACCATGTGTGAATCAAAAAAAAAAAAAAAAGAAAAATGAACACATGCATGAATTCTTTGTAGAAGCAGTATCTTAAGTCACTGGTACCAGATCCAGGTTTAGCTCATAGTCTTGTCTAAAACAATAGAAACTTCCGTCATCTAAAGACACAAAACCTGGGAATGTCCAGGAGCAAGGAAGTCAACAGGTAGATAAAGAATACTGAACAGATTTACCTCCATCCCATACCATCTAACTACTGTAAAAAGAAAATTCATGTACAACATTTTTAAAAGGTCCTGAAGTTGTCTAGCATCTTAAGGTCCACTGCCAAATTGTTCTAACATCAGCAGGTCTCTCTCTTCATTAAAAGTAAACTGTTATTGCATCAGGTTAAAGAAAAGTAATGGGTTAACAAAAAAATCAACATTCAAAAAGGATGAAAAATTACAAAATGCTGTAATATTTTCATGAGTTTACCGATGCACATATGCTATGTGCAGAAAACATAGATTCAAGTTCGTCCTTTTAGATTTTTTTTTTCTAATACTACCTGACATATGCTAGTATGCCCCCCAAATCTTACTGTTTCTAATGAAAACATATTTCACTTTATAAATATATTTCTGGAATCAGAAAAGTGTAAAACATCAAGGACCTGTCATGTCACTAACATGTCTATCAAAAGATGATGCAGAAGTTTTTATTACAGCATATTGGCCTGTTTTGTTCAGTTATAATAAGATGAGGCTTTCACCATTTCCCTTTCGGAAGCAGTCACATCATTTGCTGAAATTCACTCTTAAGGTATTTCTGGTCCTAAAATACAACATTAAATCCTCTTTTCTTCAATTTTTCCTTGCTGCTCTCAGGATTTATATTTCTCAAAACAATCTCTGCCCTTCCTGGGCATTTGCACCGCTCAACCACTTGCATATGGTTATTTGTTCTACAAAGTCCAGTCAATATCTCATCTACTGTAACTACCTATGGAAAAGTTTAGATTGAAGCCTGCTAAGTATCTTACCCATTCAGATTATATTTGTGCTTTCAGTAAGAAGGGAAGCCAAATATCCCTTCTGTAGTTTTTTAGCACACTACCTCTTCACAAAGAGGTGACAGACTCAAGAAATCAGATTAATGCAGTTATTTGGTTAAGTATGGCAATATTAAGACATATTGCAGCATTTACCTTGAAGAGATTTTTGATAATGAAAACTTGTCTGCTACGGTCTACCATTTTGATAGTACTACCTATTGTGGAATCTACTGTTCTGAAGAGCATCATTTGAAGGCTGAAAACTTCAGTTTAAAAAATTTAACAGAAAATCAGCACATCCACTGGTTCATAGGCTCCACAGCAGACATACTTTAGCATTCCCAGGATTCACATTCGTATTCAATATCTAGAAAAAAGCTTTGCCAATCTTATGAGGTTGTCTTTCCTATAACTGTCTGCACACTTTTGCAAGGCTGACTTCAATTCTGCCCTTGAAGCATGGTTCCAATATTGTTGCTAAGATGCACAAAATTCTTTCTTGTCCTATATTTCTCTTATCACAGAATTTCTGTAGACAATCTTCAGTCAGTACTGTTGGCATGATGTCTTTTGCTTTCCAATTACATTCTTCAGCAACACAATAGAATACAGCCCCACAGATGAGTCACAGCTGTGCTTATTGTGGTACCAACAGCTATCTTACAAGGCTATCACCAGTTGACACAGATACTAATCTAACAGGATATTGGCAATGTGACCTGCAGATATTCTGAGCTTTGACTTACTTCTGAAACAGCAGCAACATACAAAAAATGGTAGCGATAAAAAATATTTTTGTGGAACCAGTGTGCATAAAGCCTTTCCACACACCATTGCCTTGCTGATGCCCTTGAATTCTTCCAGGTCTCCCTAGGCCTTAACAGAGAAGAGTCTTGACCCAGAAGAATGAAAAGTACTACAGTGGAAGTTTTCCACTCTCTACTTACTATGGCTAGGGCCGAAATGAAAATCGCACTTGGAAGCACTTCAAATTCCCACCGTACTACAGCCATGTCATGGATCTTACTTAATATGCTACTTTCTTAGCATCTTTTTGTCACTTACTGAAATGATACTTTCTAATTTAATAGTCTACTCCTAGATCCCAGTAATGTCAGAAATAGAGTTAATCCAAACCCTGACTAATATAAAGAACTAACCATTAATTTTATTAGGGACATTTAACAGTTCTCACATACAAGCCTCTATGTTTTGTTTTTTTAATCATTATCTGCAGATCATCAAGAGAAAAGTTTTGTTCCTCTTCAAGAAAAAAAAAAGCTCTTTTTATTACTATAACTACTTTTGTTGGTCTGTAGGCTACTGGTGTGACAGTCATCAAAACTAATCAGAATAAATCAAATGGAAATTTACTGCTATGCAAAGAAAGTTGCTTTGTATACAGTTTTCCACATTTCCCAAAACGAGTATCAAGTCCAGTAGGAAGAGTTCACCAATTTCACAGATAAGAAAACCTAACACATTAACAGAAGCAGTAGTGGCCCAGACACTGAATGTATTAATAACTTTTAAGAAGCATTGACAGCTTCCACTCATCCCCTGAGCATAAGACTTTATTACGCTACTTAAAACAATACTACCTTGGAACTGTTCTGTAACAATGGTTATTAGGAAAATGCTCAGCATAGAGCTCGAAGGTGACCATCTTTCAGTCCACAGGCAAGAGAACAAAGTCATACTGGCACACACAGGAAACTTAACTGTAGGGAGTCTTTGGTATTCTCCCACATTCAAAAGAATCTGTAACATTTCCAAATGAATACCTCTGCCCTTCATATGTATAACTTATTGTATACTCCTTGGAATATTGAATTGCACTTTTTTGAGGACTTTGAAAGCACCTCTCATGCTTTAGCAAGTACTACAATAAGTTATAACTGGCCTGAGAATCTTTAAGATGTACATTTTTTGGCTGTCCCCATCCACATTAAGTAACTGCAGTCTATCATGTCTGTTTCATAGCATCTGAGCACCATAGACAAGTGAACAATTAGCTTTAGCAAGAATAGCCAGATTTATGTTAGGAAAAATTTAACTCCTAGAAAGCTCAGCAACTCGAGATGGATTTCTTTCTTCATGCAACACTAATCTCAGTTCATATTTCCCATATAGTTACGACAAATTGGTAAAAATGGACATGATTTAATTAAAATCTGAAGCCTTCACAGTGCTTGTCTCAAATGAAATTTCTAATGAAAACGAAAGACTGTTTCTAAAAATTGCAAGCATTAAATTTTTTATTTTTTTTTTTAATTCAGAAATAACTTATGAACAGCATCTTCCTTGTTGTAATAAAGGTAGATCAGAATCAAAACTTTCAGGATCCTCCTCCTCAACACAGATGACATGGTAGCAGAGTACTAATCTATAGCTCTACAAAATCCACCCCATGTAAAAGCACTGAATGAAGAGTAACGGTCATTCCATGCTTCCTGAAGTAGCTGCCCAACACAGTGAAAAGAGGTAGCCCAATATGTGGCATACTGTTTCCTCAGCATTTTAACGGAACAAGGGACCAATATTCCAACAATAGGTGTTAGTATTTGTCCTGTGAAAAATCAGAAGGTTGAAATATTTAGTTTCCTGTCTGTCTCCTACCCTGAGGAATACTGAATAAATAAAAAAATAGGAAGGCTAATATTTCCCCTCCCCCATTTTAATCATTGTTGCATTTCAGAAATGAAATTGAATTTCTTTTAGCACACAAATATAAGCAGGTGATTTCTGGTTTGTTGTTTTCTTTTAATACTCATACAGACATAAAAATCAAGTACCTTAGGGTATGGCTTTTGAGCAGCATATTTTTTTAATTTTCTTCTTTGGTATGGATTCAATCTTTGACTTTGTAAAACATCACTTAAAAACTGCACTCCCAGGACTTTAGCAGAATACAACACTGTGCACATTTACACAGAGAGCATCTAAGAGAAACACCTCCCTCTGCCAACACTAGCACTCTGAGATTTATATCCAGGTTCAAACAGTATCTCCTACAGGGAAACATGTAGGCCATCGAAGTTAAAGTATGAAGTGGAAATAAAGAGAAAGAAAATCCCCAGCATAGTAAATCTTTTATCATAAATCACTAGCTACAGTAAGAATGCAATATGAAGTCTCCTTTAATTAAAAGTCTCTCAGTATTCACAACTTCATGACTGCAGTAAACTGTGTTTGTAAGAAAAGGATGTTACAAAGAGATCACTAGCTAGTACCTAAGCACGCACATAAAGATTGTTTCAGAGTGCAACATCAAACCTGTACAGAATTGATGGAGAAATAAGAAAATTAAGCTAAAATATAAAGCCAGCAACTATGTTCTGTCTCTCTTTTAGTTTACGCATATGAAGATGAGTGAATGTTGTACTCAAAAAATACCTACTGGTTTCTATTTCCAGAAAGTGTCAAGCAGAAGTTACCAAAGGTACTTTTACTTGTCCTGTCTCAGCTCCAGTGATCCGTGGGCCACAACTGCACCTCTGTTTAGGGATTCCTATTAGACCACCCATATAGTCTCACATGCTAGCAGATAACCCTCTGCAATATGCCCTGAAAATGTTGTTCTCCCATGCCAACAGCCCCATACGCCTTTTAATTCCTCCTTTCAGCTGTAATCTCTCCTTTTAACTTCTCTTCCCCTGCAAGATTGTTTTTTCCCATTCCTTTCTTCCACTATGAAGAGCAGTATCTGTGCCTTCCTTATACTCTTTCCTCTTGCAAACAGGTTTTTGCTGCCAATCTTCGTCTATCTCAATTCCATTCAAATATCCTATCTTCTCATCCTCCAGGAATCCCCCTCTACCAACTAATCTAGCATGCCCTATGCATATCAGTCCCTAGTTCCAGCTAAAATTTGGTCCTTATGTGTAACTTCTTTCTCTTCCTACTTCTCAAAGAAGCAAGACTCTCAAATGAAGTTCAAAATAGACAGGCAGGCACATTCAAAATAACTAAAATATTTGATTCTTCACAGTTTTTAATTAAAGTGTAGAATACTTCAACAACATAGTTTTGTAGCTGCTAAAAAGTTTACATGGGCTCAACTGCCTTTTCCTTCTATAAATTTTCCATTAAGGGCTATTAAATGCAAACACAAAACCTCTAGCTCAGGAAGCCCTGAAGCCAAAAGTCGCCAAAAGCAAAAAGTGTTATAGGGAAGTATTGTTGCTGTCCATCTCATCCATACATTTCTCTTTTGCAATCCACCGCTGGCCTCCAAGGAGATCATGCTCTCCCATCTGTCTGCCAGTACTTTAAGTCCTAATACAGTCTTAGAATCAACAAATTAATTTCGACAAAGTTTTCAGAGATTGTTATTCTTACAGGTTTTGTGAAAAATTGGTTGCTGGGTACAAGAGAGACGCAACATCCATTGGTGCAGTAAAAGCACACGCTGTGTTTGTCAGCAGCAGGCGGCCCCACCAGCACATTTACACACAGCTCCAGCTAGCAATTGCCAGCGTTGCCATCCCTTGCCAGAGAAGGATAGCACAGGAGCGCTCAAGTTACTCCATTATCACATTGGGGGTGGAAACTACAAAAAAAAGAGATAAAGAGGAAAAAATCAACTTCAATCATTACTCCACATAAACAATTCATTTCCAGGTCAATCCTGGTCATTGCCTGTTAAACTCTATCACTACATGAGAAGACAGGGGTCTTGTAACAACCAGTACTGAGAGAAATTGGAATGACACCAACCAGATCCTGCCCTCCACGTTCAGGTGCTGAGCTTGAGGGAGGAGACAGCATAAGCATGTCCTCTGTAGGCAATACAAAGTGGAAGTCTCTTGATCTGTGAATGCTGGGACACACATGCACACCAAGTATGAATGAACGTGGAAGTTAGCTCTCCAAGATAAGATAAAAAGCAAGTAGCAATAAACAGACTTAAACAACCTCCTATGAAGGCAGTTTCTTCCTAAAAATCAGTCATTGTCAAGACAGAGCAACCCGAACAGTAATATTTTTAAGACAGTTTCCTCAAGACCTTACACATGAACAACAAACTTCCAACTTGAAATTAATCTGAAGAGCCAAAGATTTGAAAGACTAGATTTCTTCAATTTTTTTTTTTTTTTTAATGAGGTTGGAGGGGAATAACTGTGGCAAAACGATCTGTACTTAGATGGTTTCCTTTGGTACCATTACTGGAAGAGGATAAAAGCTACATTAATACTTTAAAATAGCTATATTCATTTCTAGCAGCCCAACTAAACATCTATTTCAGACTTCCCAAGACATTTACTATTAGAACTAAATACAAACAAAGAAAACAAAGCACTTTTTTTTTTTCAGCCAGTCTCCTTCCAAAACATAAATAAAACAAAAATAGTCAAGAATAGCAACTCTGTTGCAATGGAAAGTGGCAGACTTTCAACAGGATCCTGATTCAAAGTGTGTAAAATAAGATTCCATACCTTAAGTCTGAATTGCCATTAACAATAAAGCAAAAGTATTTTAACAAAAAAAAAAGTATTCCCTCTATTTTTGATACTGTTGTGCATTATCAAGTAGAAAGCCGACGAGTAAACTGTTCTTTATTTAATGACGATGCTGTACTTTATATGCAAAAGCACGCTTCTGTTTTTTGCAGCCCACCAATAACAGAAAACATGCATTATTGATTAGTTGTCATCTTTTGAATTAAAAATAAGTGTTGAAATTGTCCACATAGTTACTATGAATTTGAAAGTTTTTCAGATCATTGTAAATGCAAATCTAGCTTCTAGAATAGAAAAGAAAAAACAAGATTTATTAGAATTAAATTTTGTAGGAAAACAATCATAAAACCAAAAATAACTGCCAGATACAGATGGACAGCAAGTGACTTAGTTTCTGGTGATAAACTGGTGCTTTTAATGACATATAGGTAGCCAAGGAACAGGAGGTTATAAGGATGAAAAAAATTCGCAGAGAGCACAGGAATTAGCTCCCCAGCCTCCCAAAGCTGTATAATATCAAGTATTTCTCAGTAGAAGATTTTCCAGTTCTTTTTTTCAGACTAAGTTTCTCTTTTCACAGGAATTTCCTGCTGTCAAATTATACAGACCCTAGAACACCTTCTTAGCTCCAGTAAAACTCCCATTCAGTAAGTGCTTCACTCTTTCTACATGCTGCATATGGAGCCTGTACATCTAATTAAGGGCACTTAGCTTAGTCACTTGATAATATGACACCCAGAAGCATTAAACTGCTTGACCTTAATCCATAGTAAGGGCTCTTGATTCTGGGGCTAGTTACCTTACTAATGCAGCTGGAGTTGATTAGTGGCAAACATAGTTTGGACTGAGCTACAAAATACTTTCCTTTTTGCTTTCCCTTCTCCCTTTCACTCTCCTCTACGTACACCTGCTACAATCATTGCGCTCTCTGTGGTCACCCTTTCACCTTTTAAAATTCTTTTATCTTCCCTCACAACCCACCTCTGAGAAGGTCTCCCCCACTCCAACCCCGTAAAATCCATCACCTATAAGCTACTTCTGTACTACACCCAAGCTTTCTTCCTCTCACCTGAAGATTCCCTTCTGCCTTTAATAACATCTTTTAAGCTTTTTCTTACTCCTATGCCCAGAAATGAATGCCTTTTTTAGTATCTTGCCTATTATTCTCTATCCACTGAGAAATGAACACATTTTAGCAAATCAAGAACACATGAAAAATTCATTCATGTATTTGTACAAGTCTTTTATGACACAATTATGAATCCTTGATTTGCCATATTTTAGAAACTGTCCAATTAAAAGCAAAAATCCTAATTTATAAAAAGCAAACTGACCTACTGTACTGTTCAAGATAGTATCTTTATTTAAAATGAGTTTAGAGAGGAATCCAGAAGAATGTTTAGAAAATAGACAATATACCATTGGGAGATGTGTTATTCATAGAGACATTGTGAGAAAAGGATTGAAAACATTAAAATTAAGTCATCTTCAACCTTGAAATTAATGAAACAATTATGTCTATTTCTCTAGGCAACATATGAACTTTTAACATAGGTTGGGTCAGTACTGGGCTACAGATTTTTGGGAAAGAATTAGAAGTAATGAGATGTCAGACCTATTCCACTTTTTTCCTGGATTTATCTAGTTGGTTTGTCTAAAGCAAAACTATAAAAAAATATTTTTTTACTATTTTAAATATTAATTCCCTGCAATTGTGGAACAAGCTGCATTATTTGACCTTTAGGCAACAGTACAGAAATTTAACGGACCTTCCAACTGTGAAGGTGCATTTTCCACATGAAAGTAAGGACTTTAAAATGAGGGACAACCTTTTACCCACCCCAGAGCAGGTATGTAGAGAGTGAGGAGGAAGCACAAAGAAACTCCTCCTCCATCTTTTGTCTTCTTGTGAAGCACTGCTGAGATGGTACAAATATACACAGAAGATAAAGCAACTATGATCAGGCATAAGTAGTATTTAATATCTTGGAATGGTCAGAGTTGAACCAGTTCAGAGGCCTACTAGTAAATGTGGTATTGCTACCCAGGAATACCTATAAAATACATTCATGAAAGACACTTCTAAGCACTCTTAATACCTTTGGAAACATTTGGTGAAAACTCTAGAGTTGCTCTGAAAGCTACAACAAATCTGGCATTAATATCTCCTGCTTTTTTAATTACAAACAAGGGTATAGTGAGGTGATATAGTTCAGCTGGAGCTAGTATGTTCTTCATATCGCTTCTAGACACAAAAAACAGTGTAAAATGATTGATTAGGACACGTTAAGAAGTTATATATGTTATACTGTTGTTGCTTTTTATGTTTCCTTGCTGAATGCAACACTGATGAAAATGAACTACTGACCTATTTTAAGTCAGAGACAAAGTTTAGAGCAGTCACAGTATCGCCAAAATGACGAAGCCTGCAGCTTTGTAGCCCAATAAACATAGCATGGTTGTTCCTTGTAACAGGCAACAGGCTGCCTGTTAGTTTAGCACAAGTTTCAGGTCTCATCTGGTCTTTCTTGGTCTGCCTGAAAAAAATTGGGTTTATCTGTTAAACTACAGTAATTGTCTGATGACCCCCACCTATTATGTTTTAGGGTATGTGCAACTGTGGTGTTACATCTATTGTTATATACATCTCTGTAACTATGAGATAGTAATAACAAATAATTATTCTGTGCAGAATGAACTATCTACAACCCTAGCATAATAATGCAATGTAAAGGAGTACAGCTGTAGGATAAGAGCAGAGGCCCTGAAAGTGTAGGCACAAGATAACAAACGTCAGACTAAGCAAGCACTGGTCAATTATTCATCAAATGCAATGTAACCTTAGGAACTGGGTAAGTCTAGTTTTAGGAATAAAGTGAACAGAGATCAACTATTCAACATGTGTAAAATACATAATACCTAATAAATTCAGATGTGACATGGATTTGCAGACCAATGACAGAAGAACACAGCATAAAACATACTTAAGCCTATAACCAGCAGTCACACAAAACTGACTCCCCAAAGCAGACCTAGGAGCGAGAAGCCACCAACGTAACGGTTGGACTTGATGATCTTAAAGGTCTTTTCCAACCTAAATGATTCTATGATTCTGTAACATCATACTGCTCCTGGCAAGGAGCAGAAAGCAGCCCCCACTATCAGTGTCTTCCCTTCACACAAGGACTGGAACACTGAAAATTCTTGTAACTGAGGCTACATAGTCATATTGTTGTGGTGCTGGTGTAGACAATTTTATTTCCTGTATAGTTCACATACTCCACAAAGGTTAAGAGCCTTTCTGGCAAAACCACATATACTCACTCTGCTTCAGCTCACGTGCAAGGAAAGAGAAAGAAAAAGGAAAAACAATCAAGCATCCATTTAAAATTTCAACATTTAACATAAGCCAGAAGTGAAATGTAGAAATTTTGTTTTCTTCAAAAAGAGCTCAAAAAGTCTAAATTTATAGCATAGTTTTAAAGCAAAGAATGTAAGAAAGTATTTGTTTACTGACTTACGCTGTATATTGGACATTTGGGATTTTATTATAGTTTTGGCCTAAGCTGACCTGGAAAAGCTAATTAATTATTCCATGCCATAGTCTGCCCATCTAAAAGAAACATACTCTCACCTGAATAGCCTTGGGAAGCAACTTTGGTATTTTTTTAACAGAAGTGCAAATTCATATTGCAAGTTTACAAGTTGCAATGCATTTCAAACAACTGGCATTTAAATAAGCCTTCTTAGCTTGTCCAGGGAGAATTCTGGAGACTTCCTATTCTCAAAACTACATTTTCAAGTTTAAAGAATACCCCTTCAGCAACTATTCCCATTCTAATGTGAAGCGTCTTATGTTTTTATTATTTGTAAACAAGTAATTTCTTTAATAAAGGAAAAAATCACTCTTATTATGCTGCTTGAGGCATGTAATAACAGTGTAGATGAGTTTTGTCTTTCTTTTATTCTTGTTAGGATTTACAACCGAGCAGGATATAGCTTAACATTTTTGAAAATCATGGTATCATATAGGAAACGACTTCAGCAATTCTCAAGATGATTCTCCACATATTACCTTGGGGGTGTGTGGGGGGGGGGAAATCACAAACAAAAACCACAACACATCAGCTGGGCTAAAATCTCTTCAGCTTTTACTGTCCCAGATGTAATTTATTTTTAAATGCTGTGGTAAAAACCCACACAATTGTTGGAGTTACCTAAGTATTAGAAACGTAAGTAAAAAAAAAAATTATTTCAGCTATTAAAACCGTGCCTCAGATGTGTTCTCCAAATTAATACACATGAAAAATATGTTTGAAATAGCAACACACACCTGGTATAGTGAAAAGAAATGCTTTTTTAAACAGATGTAATGATGTGGAAATAAAATGTAAGGTCAGTGCAACATTTTGTATTGAATCACTTCCATGAGAAGATGATGTTCAGATAAGTTTTGGGCACCCTGGTCCTCATAGCAAATCTGTTCTTTTGTAACTACTGCAGGAATTAGGGAAAGTCCATATTGCCAAGAGGAAAGAAAAAAGTGCAAAATAAGGTTATTGTGGTCATTCTCTTATGGCATAGCTGAAAAAAATTTCTCATCTGCCTTGTAAACATTGTACTTCATGCAATTATCTCACCCATCCTTAAAAAGAAGGTGTAAGGACACATTGCACCAGGTGCACTGCGTTTGCCACAGAATACTATGGGCCTGGCACTTGCTGTGGGGCAGCAAACGCACAGTGACCTGTTACCGTTATTGAAGTGTACCACAAAGGTACTGGTTAGCATGCTTCATATGTTCACAGGTTTCTGACTTACACATAGCAGACACTTGGTACCATAGTCATGCTGTACCTCAAGAACAACTTACGAGGAAACTAGTCCTGCTACTTAAAATACCTCCTACCAGTCTAGCAAGATTTGCACCACGTAGCTAGGTTAGGTACACTAGTTACCTCTTTTAATAATTAAATAGCAAGTACACTATTCATACAGTACCAATATGACTTCTGGGTTTACTAATCCTGTGTCCTACTTAATTTCCTTCATTCACCCACCACATCAGTAGAAAATATGCAGGTCAGCAGTTAAGAAAAATTGAATTTATACATGTCTGTTTTAACAAGTCTGTTCTTTTAAAAAGGTATTATCATCCCATCACCTTTATCCCATCCGCTAAGACCATCTGCAAATTCTGTTGCTCCATAAATGCTCACATACAAACATGCTAAACAAAATCTCAGATGGCATTTCAAAAAAAATGGGGATGGGTGATACTGCACTGTTAAAGCAGCTGCTGGTAAAGGCACAGCTGTACAGGGATGACTGGCAGGAAAATGAGGCCTTTAGAATTAGGGAGAAAAGTTTTGTCTGTTTTGGCATGCAATAATTTTCTCTAAAAATATTTTTTAAAAGCAATGTCATCTTTCATATTTAATGATTTTCCTCACAAACCCAGAATAGTGGAGCATTGTAGTGGAGGTCTGGATTCTTCAAAAGAACTAGCTGAAGTTAATGCCATTTTAACTGAGTTTTGGAGCAAAGTTTTATCAGAGAGCTAATTACAGCTAGATAAGAATGCCTCCAGTTTAAAAGTTACTTAATCCCTCATGGTAGAGCTGTAGGTGCTGACTTTCTTTTTTAAAGTGCAAGCTGTTAAAAATGTTAATTATCTGAATTCACAAAATTCTCCCTTCAAAGAGAAATAAAACTTTTTTTGAAAGGCAGCTTTTGAATACAATCTTGATTCTAAAGCAGCCTATTTAGAGAAAAAGGGATCCATAAATGTCAACACCACCTGTAGTCTGCCTGAAAATGTGCCTGCTCTCTGACAACAGCATTGATAAGCCACAGGCACACTAGAACAAACATCTCTTTCTTTATCTGTTAGATAAAAGTTGAAGGTGGTGGTGGTTACCAGGAAACTTTCCGTTCCTAATTTGTTTCAACAGAAATCTGCAAATACAAGTATAAGCATCAAACAATGTTAAAGAAAATTCAGTAGATTAGCATTTTTCCTTAAGAAGTCAGGAAAGTTATGAGAAGCCTTCTTGGGTTTGGCGACAATCTCTAAGACAGTGCAAAAACACACAACATTAAAGGCAAATTGTCTTGAGTGCATTGTGACCACGAGAAAAAGCTGTATGACGTAGTATATGAGAAGTAAACGTTCTGACAATGCAAAACACAATCTTCTGTCTTCTAGTTACAGAAAGGACATGACAGAAACGACATTTAGGCACGTGGGACACCTTAACAGAGGTTATAAAATAAATGCATTCAGATAATATTTTACATGAAACTAGTGGATATAAATTATGGTTATTCCAATTATGAAGAATGAAATTTTGGTATTGTGATAAGCAGCGCTAAAAAGAACAAAGGAGGAATAGCCATAGCTAGTAAAGTCTTCTGTCTGCTATTCATTTCCTGAGGGAATTTTTAACAATGGGTGTCATTTTTCTTTCTAGAGGAGTTTCTGTCAATAAGTCAGGATGAAACAAAACGATGGCTTAAATCCAAAAAGAAAATAAACACTTTAAAAAAAAACCTCAAAGTTTTTACAAACTTCTGTGGTCATTTTTGCAAAGAAAGGTGATCAAAATGTGATGTTCTAATGAACCTTTTTCTATTATTTGTTTCTTATTCTGATTGTCAGGTTATTCGTAAGCAGAGGAAAAGAAACAGAGGAATGAGAAAGGAAATCTGAAGTAAAGCAGCATCACAGCCCTCCATGAAATATTCATTACTACTTGAACAGGATAATTTCAATGTTGTTTTGCATGAAAGTTTTGAGGGGAAGAAAAAAAAGGAAAAGATGACATAAAAATCACAGAAGTTATCATGTAAAAAGGTCAATGACCTATCTAGATCAGTATCTTACTAATAATGGCCAGGACTTTTCAATATGGAAACCATATTGCAGCAGATTATTACAGTTATTATAAACACACCTGGGCATATAGCAGAGAATATACAAAGGGTCTTACCATTTTTCTCAATCTCAAACTGTGGAATCACTGAAAGGTTGCTTTGTTTTATGCTCCACTCCCTCCCCTCCTCTACAAAAGTCAATGTATCTCAGCCATGCAAAGTCTGGATCATTCATGTAGGTCTTTTCTTCAGGTTCTATGAGTTCCTCTGAGGTTGCAAGATCTAACATACAATTTAATACTTCCTCACACCAGTTCAACAACTTTTCCCACAGTATATTAAGTGTACTGCCCAATTCAGTTTCGAATAAAATCAAGCCAAAGGGCTTCAAAACAACTTCAGACAGATTATTACAGTGTCTAATACATTTTATTGGTTCTAAGTAAATAGCTTTATTTCATTAGCTTAATTTGATTCCCTTAGTGACTTGCTATTCTTCTGAATCTATCAAAATATTCCAGTTACTCCATAGCGGTTATAAAAGAGCCTTTGAATACTTGTTGATATTTCCTTTCAGTTAGCTGCAGCCTTTTAAAAATCCAGGTCAAACTCTGTTACTATAAATCAACATAGCAAAACTGAAATTAATTGCAGCAAACATGAATCTGGCATACTGCAAGAATCCAGGTGGAGTTAGGATTAAAAAGATCGACAAACCAGAATACACGTGCATTATGTCTCGCTTGTTCGTTTTGCCATCAAAGGATGACAAAGGATGGAAATCCAGCTCCATTTAAAAAGCCAGTAGCACTTATTTTGCAAAAATAACTTGGGGAGTATTTGCAAATCTATTTCAGTTGTCCACATCCCTATTTGGACTTCCCCCCCACCCCTTTCTCCATACAACTAAAGTCATGGCTGCCTAAGTTTCAAACAAGTACTAGAAGTTTAACTGTTCCTGAACATTAGACAGGGCTTTCTTAACCTGCTTTCACTAATTTCATAGATAAACTCACATGAAGAGGTTATTTCTGTCAGTTCTCATTTTCTCTTTCAATTAGTAGAGATGCCTGCACTTTGCATGCACCAACAGAGCTACTTTTACTCTTTTTACCTAATAAAAGAATTGTGAGATTCTCTGCAGCCTTGAGACTTGCATGAAATCAGACATTACTTTGACATGAGTGAAACTCTCTTAATTTGTTGGTTTTGTGTTTTTTTTTTCTAAATGCTTCTGGATTTTTTTAATCATCTCATCACATATATTCATTAACAATATTGATTTAACCACAAATGAAACCAAATTCTTAAATGGCTTTCAAAAAAACAAAGTAGAGGTAATAGGAGCAAAGACTTCCTCTGTCCCAAACTGCCCTACTTATATTCCCCAATACACATTGAAAAATCATGTCATTTGTAGGTACAGTTGAAAAAACCTGTATCATTTGCTTTGAGACTGTTATAAAGGACATAACTAGTGGCAGTTAAAATTGGAATCCTTGATTTTGATATACAAAAAGAGGACATTTGCCAGAAGTGTTATGTATTCTGGCTCTGCCTTCATAGACCCATGTTTCAACTAAAAATCTAGAACTGAAGCTGTGTTAATACAGTACAACTTGAATCCTAGCGTAATAATCACTCCAATCACTGCAGAAATGCCAGAATCATACTAGGATTGATACGTTTTTCTGAAGTTTTCCATACAATTCCATTGTAGAATCCCCCAATAAAGTTGGACAAGATAGGTTACAAAAAAATCCAATCAATTTCTCCATGGAACTGGTTTCTTTCCCTTCTAACTTGGATGTTGCATAATACCAATCTTTTCCCTTCTTCTGACATTACCTGACTTTCAGCTAATAGGGGAAGAGCAAATGCAGGAAAGAACTTCTCAACATCACCTTCCTTAACTGAAAAGCCTTGCCAGGACATGGATGAGCAAGGATTGCCCTACTCAGCATGAAGGGAAAACAGATATTTAACATTGAGATTTTTCTATGTAGTTAGAGTCTGTCTCAGAACTGAGACGGTGACATTGCTTCAGCTGCCAGTGGCTCAGAATGGAGGGCTCCGATTCTCATCTCAGAATCACCTGTACAGTTTTTAGATTGTGTTACAATTATCCATGGTTTTGACACTGAATTGTGTTCATATGAACAAGATTACATATTTGAGTTTATTAATTCTTCAGTCAAATAATTGACTGTCTTGCACTTGGAATATTTTATAAAGACTTGAGGGAAAGCTTACTTTGAAGCTTAATTCTTGTGACACAGTCAGTTGCAGAAAGCTGGTTTGTTCTTAACACAGAAAGTTCTTTCAAAAAACATGCTGCAGCTTAAGAAAAATCTGTAACTAATGAAGAAATTCTTAAATATATCTGGTCAAACTAAGAAATGCCTTTGGTGGTAAACTCTCACAGACAATGCAAAATAGTTATGACTTCTCTCACTGAGGAACACTGTTGAAGTACCAAGGAGACTGACAGCATGGTGATTTTTTTTAACATGTAAGAGACAAACAAGAAAGATTACCTTCAGTAGTTAAAAGCATTTTTCCCACTTAGTCATATATCTATATGACACTTAGGGTAGAAACCAGCCTCTCAAAATTCTAGATAAGAATATCTCATGAGAATTAACATATTTCCAGCTTCCATCTGTGAGGTCACTAAAGCTCCAATCTGTTCAAAACCAGAAAGTCAGGCCCAAGTAGAAATGTCTCAATCTGATTTTCTTCAATCTTAGAGATAGTTACCCAGATTTCTAATTTAATAACAGTTCAGGTCAGCTATAAATTCTACATTCTATAATTGTCAGACTACTTGTTAGCATAACAAACCAAGATTCAGGTTTCAAATATTTGTTGGTGTAAGTTATCAAAAAGTGGATATTTGCTCGAGTCCACTTATGTTTAGAAAAAAATGAAATTGTGCAAGGTCCCCAAAGGGCAGAGATAAAATTCCAAGGCATAATGCAGAATACCAGTGTGGGTTCAGGAAGCAGAACATTCACGTTAACACAGTGTCAGGCTTTGTCTGGTAAACTCTGTCTTGCTGACACTGCCCTGTTACTTCCATTTCCAGAGTCTGCAGGCACAGCGTTCTTCACACTCACTTGTCACTGTGTGGTGTAAACGGGCTTTGAGTTGCTTCAATTTACCTAAAGAGTACAAAGTCCGATTGTTTAAGAGAAGATTTGGGCTAATTTTCCTGCCTTAAAGCTGTTTTCCTCCCCCCACTCCCTCTCAAAGCTTCAATCTCCTCCTCTACAACTGTTTGGAAAAAATAAACTTAACTGGATTTCTTAAGAAAATGTCAAAGGACAGGTTAAAGTGATCCTGTCTCATTCATCAGAATTATTCTCTTCCTCTTTTCATACTTTTTTCTTTCTGTGGTACAAAATAAAGTAGCAGATGATTTGCAATAGCACTAAATGATAAATACAGAGTTCTATTTTCAAGAAAGAAAGAAAACTGCAGTTTGATCATGTACAAAAACCCCTAGCAGTTGACACTAGAACTTTTTCCTTATATATCTGATTTCTGACATTCAAGAATGCGACCTTCAAAATTAATTTCCTTTTGAGTCTGATTTTTTTCTGTTCCTTCTTAAGAGTTAAGTATCTCATAAGCACATACTGTACATCAAAGTAGAACACTGCCATAACATAGACCTTACTTTATTTTTCTCCATTTGTTCTACTTCAAGTTTTCATCTCATCTGATGGATCTGCTTCGAGGTGATGATTAAACAAAGTTCTTTCAAGTTAATAAAATTTTCCCATATTTATTTCTTTTAAACCAGCACCTGTTATCAAACTCTGGCTGTTTGCTGTACCTCTGTACCTTCCATGATTTCACAGCAGCTGGCCAGAGGTGAATTTGGCATATCTAAGCTTTTAAAGCAATACTCAACATGTCTCATTCCACTTCATTGCATCTAAGGAGGGGGAGAAGAGTTGTACAATTTAGGAGCGAGGGAATGCCATCTTTTCTGTTGTTACTAATTTTAGGTAGTGTTTGTCTTTTTTTAGATGCTGAATCAAAATGTCTCAAAGCCAGGCTCATGACAAATTATAGCAACTTACTATCATGAAACTGGACAAATAATCATTGAAAGAGTGGTTCTGTACATGAAAAGCTGATGAATACCTCTACAAGCATAAACACAGAAGATACTTAAAGTGCCTTTAACTGCCCACTTTCCATTACTCCTTAGCTGATTTTAACTATTTCCAGTTTCCATCTGGAATGCAATTCCAATTGTAATACTAGAGGCAAGCAAGAGAGATGAAAATGTACGCAAATACAGATTTTGAGTTTCCTAAATTGTCAAGAATTCAGATCCAAACTTATGATTTAGTGACATAGGTTAGGTTTAAAATATACATATTACAGCTGGAGGATTATAAAACCGAATAGGCCTAGTTTCAAGTACTTTTAAAAATCAGGATATCAAAGGGAGTTTAGCATCTAAGTTCGCATGTCTGCATAATGGGGTACAGTTTGCATTTTAGACTTTTATTTTTCTACCAAGGAAATGATTCACCTATAAGCTGTATGGAAGAAGCACGTATGTGATTTTAAACTGTTGCCTGAACATGCACTCTGCCACTGCGTAGCTCAGGAGATACACACTTCTCTCCTAAATTCAGCCATCCAGATATTATGGTGTCATTTTTACCCAAGCTTTGTTCACAGGAATCCTGGCAGTCATACCTACAGAAGCAGTAGATGGCATACATTTTTTCTTTGCACCCAAAAAGAACTAATGACAACAAACCTCTCAAATTTATACACCTAAAACCCCTGAGTATCTTTCATAGTAAATGAAAGTAGTAAATCCACCACATAACTGTTGTATTTATATGAGCTGGATAAAAATGAAAAACTAGGAAATACAAAGAAAATACAACTATATTAAAAACAAAAGCTACTAGCCCTTAACATACAACATTTAGTCTTGAGAGGGATGATGGTCGGCACCAAGTCCTAACCCATTCCTATCTTCTTTCCTTCTCTTTGATACTTCATCCTTAACCTCAAAGGCTTTCTACCACTGCTTGCAAAGCTCAGTAATTGTATAACAAGGACATGCCTGTAAGAAGAATTTAAGGATTCCTTTCTTTTCCCAAAGAGTAGTGAAAACAGTCATGGTATTTCACTGCTGTTTATGGGCTCTGGAAACAAAGTCAGGTTTCTTTTCCAGAGAAAAAAAGAGAAGGGAACCTTCTGCTGAACTCATTGTGTCTTGGAAAAGCAAAGATGCAGCCTTAAGAGAAATCAAATTCTAAACTCACTATTCCACTCAAAAAACTGATGCAGCTACTAATTCTCTAAATTGCCACAAAATTAGAATGTCCATGGCCCCAAGCAGTGGGTACACAGAACACAGTGAGCCTAATCCTCAAGAGCTGACCTATTCTCCTTACCTGTACATAAATCTTGCCTATATCCAATGCCACCAGGGCAACAAATCTCTCTTTGCAGAATTATTTCCAAGGAATTACAGACAAAATGGGAGGAAGACGCTTTCCATCAGCAATTATATAAAACAACTTCATTTTAATTCTTGAAAGCAACAGAGGCAAACTGGCTCTTGGTTAAACCTACGCAGCAGAAGGATGTCACTGATAGAAACAGAAGACTAAAGTACTATTTCAGTAACCCATGACAGCATGATGTACTCCTTCCACTCCATTCTAAAAGAAAGAAAGCTGGGATAAGGCAGAAAACCAGGACAGTGTTTTAAAAGAACCTTCAGAAAGAGAAGAACCCCAATAGTTTTGTTGTGATGGGCTAAACACCACAAAACCTAGTTTTACCAGAGAATAAATTAGGAAAAAAAGTTATTGAGGGCCAGATTCTTCTACTCCCATCAATGTTACATTTATTATCTGCATTGCAGTAGTGCCCATGTATATCAGTAAGACTAAGACCATGTTGTAGCAGCCACTGTTAAATATTTATGGGCACTACCCAAGGATTAAGACACTCTTGAAAAATTAAACTAACTTACCTACTCTCAGGTACAATCTTTGAAAGCTGAATTATCAACATAAAAGCACTTTCAGCTACTCGAATAACATACATAGAAGTGAAAAGTACCATAAACCAGATGAAAGATGTGTTACTTGTCAGTACCATTGGCTTTTTTTTAAATCCCTACAACTTTTCCTACCTCTATCTAGGAAACAGAAGAGAAAGGTGCATACTAAGGGGCTAAGAGACTCTTCATCTTGCCTTCACACTCATAATCTTGAGATGACTGTCAAAAGATTTTTAATTTCCTGTGCTATGGAGATCAGGTTAATCTTCAGCGATAGGTGTTAACAAAATCCTATAAGCAGAGCTAAGTTCTATGCACTGAAACTTAAAACCATTGACATCCATCATTAGTTTATTCCTATGCCCAAATAAACCTTTTTATATGACAATCACTACATACGTTAACTATAATTCTGAAGTGCAAGTTTTACTACTGAATTAAGTGTTAAGTATTTGAAATTTGTTCTGGACAGGTAACAAGCCTTTTGGTTTTAGAAACTTCTGGGTTTTTCCAGAATCTAAATCTGACCGTAATATGCAAGAATTTTTGAAGTGAAAGCCACTCATACTAAAATCCTTAAACATTATTAGCATGAAGATAGCTGATCAGATCTAATGAAGGCTTTGCATCTCTATGTAGACAACATTCACTCTTGAATTTATTTTCACTTGTACAGACTAAAGTAGCACCACAGAGTCCATCAAAGCCTCCAAACCTACTATTCATAACCATTAGGAGAGCCAGATTTCAAAGATGATAGCTAAAAGTTTGTGTAGTATTAAGTATTTTCTAATAAGTGTATTTTCCAGGCTGTATCTTACCTGTTTGTGGTGATACTCTAGTACCTGAAAACATTCACCCTTGAGATGTTTGCCGATTTAATTTTCTGTTTGAACATACACAATGAAGTCTTTCCTTTGTCCTGATGTCTCATTTGTTGCTTCAGATGCACATAGTAAGTTTTCTATGAAGAGTCCCCAAGCCAAAAATTAACTGTACAACCTAGTCAGGAAAGAGTACTCTAACTTAACACAAGAAAATCATGTACCATGTATAGATAACCACAGGGCTATTAGAACCATTCTTCTGTTTCTAATGGTCAGTATTTCAAATATTCCTCTCACATCACAGAACAAAACTGCAGAACCCTAAGTAGAAGGGTATCGAAGACTACAAAGTCAATTTCTAACTCAAGATTTTGATAGTCTTATTATTATACTAGGTTTGACACATGGATTCAAAAGGTGTGCCTGTAGCAGCACTCGAGGACTTTAGAAAAAATTCTCACATTTGTAGCCTCCTTTTATACACTGGTTGGCAGTGATCTAAAAGTGCCCGAGCTGAATTTCCTTTCAGACATATCTAATCCAAAAGATTAACTCCAAGCTCATATTTAATGCTATCAAACCACTAACAGACACATTTCACAAACTGGATCCTGTGAAGCGTGCAGAGTGTGGACATCAGGTTCTCAGCATCATCATCTTTGATACTATAAATCCTTTTTAATTGTGCTGCATTAATTTGAAACTCAGCTTTAATGTGAGCTATGATCTCAGTTTTTCAAATACATAAACATTTCTATGCTGTCATTCATAATGACACAATGCTGAGCAATGTTTGGGCCCTTGTGCAAGTTCTCAGGTGAAGTGCTTTCAGTTACAGAAGAGATAACTTCCCTACAAAGCCAACATTCAATCAGAGCAGAAACCGATTTGCTTTAATGGTGCATGCAATTGTTTGGCCAAGAAAGATGCATTAAGAGCACTTGCTTCTAAATCCAGTGCTATCTTTTCCTGCTGCCTTCTTGTGGTACCTGCTAAATTTCTACAGTTTTAATTTCCCTCTAAACAACAAGCATCTGAATTATCAGCAGCACAAGTAACTAAAACAGTGGGGAACAGAGGCCAAACACTAGTGAGCA
>NW_009623929.1:119478-128732 GCF_000690535.1 Cariama cristata | reverse complement strand
ATGTCAGAGAAGTTGACAAAAACTTGCACAAAATACTTTTCTATTTTCTGCATCTCAACAATGAAAAAAACCCAGTTGTATAAGTACATATCTAGTATATTCTGATTTTTATACACTGTTTCTACCTTCACTGATCAGCGTAGGTACCGTTATGTTATTTTGTACCACTATGGATGTTTCGCCATACATACTGCCTTTGTTAAAATTACTTCTGTGATAGTGCAGCTTCTGGTATTGAAGCTAGGTCCACAGTACAACCTGGCTGTCTTAATCTGTCATCACACATGCTCAAACCAACAACATTAAACAATCACGAAAAGCAATGGTTTCAGTACAGAAGTCCAGGTAACCGATATATCCTGTAATCCTATACAACTGTTTCTGCCATGGCACTCTGATAAATCATACAGTGCTACGCTGCAATGTTGAAGCACTGCAATGGTAGCAGGAGAGATTAGGTATGTGGATTACTAAGGGAATAGATTATGTCTAGAATCTTCTGTCTCTCTATGGGAAGACTTAAAGCTCACATGGCTTTTTTTGGCTCAGTTTTTGAGGTTTAATGTTTTGGTAGTAGCCTTTCTATTCCACTCCCCTGCAAAACAAGTTAAAAGAGTGGGGAAAATTATTTATTAGACTGATGGGATGAGGTTGATTTTCTCTCAGAGTATTTATCAAATGCTTTCAAGTCTCTGTGGTTCAACATATTTAGCTACCCCAAAGCATACACTTTCAAATTCTTAATTTACTGTTAAAATCCACATTCTTGGATGCCAAAATGTTTAATAAACTTCCTCCAAGCTTAGGAGTTAGTGGTCTTCTAGCCGTGTCAGTACCAGAACTATTTCAGATGATTGCAGTCTGCAAGAATATTTATTAAAAATACTTACTAAGAGAACAAGTTCATTGTTTACAATAGGAAGCATAAATTAAGGCTGAACATTTACAGGAAGGCTCTTTTTATTCCTTCTACTCTTGCAGCCATATTCTCAGTCATACACCAGCTCTCAAAACTTGGATTTATAACATGAAATAAAATTGGTGTCATCTGCCATCACAGTTCACAGTAAAACGCTAGGGTTCACATTGTGCTCTGAAGACAATGGAAATTTTCCCTTGCAGGTGTCAAGGTTTCTTCACACCATGCTTCTAAACAAGCAAATTGCACCCCAGATGCCCATCTCTCTACTCTCAGCTTGTCTCAGATGTTTGAGATATATCACCAGATGTCAAGCTGAGAGACACCTAACAGCAGCAAAATATTGCTCACCATGCTGAGTGTATAACACAGACCTGCTGTAAATTTTTTGACTTCCATTGATTACTCATTAGTACTTTAGCTGATTAAAGAAACCACATGTGAGTCGCTGGCTGAACTCTATTTCTCAGGGTTACTGTACTCAGGGTTGATAAACACATATCCAAAAGGCTTCATGACAACTTGTTCCCTGTGCATGAAGGAAATAAAACAATGGATAAAGCAGAACATAAGAATTTAAAAGAGAAAGGTTTTCACCTTGAAAACAGATACTTACTGCAATTCTTCCTGATATCATAGAATCAGTCTCTTAGCAGGTATCTGAACGGATTACATCACTATAGCGACTTTTGTTCAAGAGTACTAAAAGGTTTTCCCCACCACCCAGAACTAAGGGAATCAATAATTATTTCACATTACACACCACCTTGTTGAAAAAATGAGATAGCAAAAAGCCTACTTTCAGAGGCTATGTAAAAGCATAATAAGCAGAAAGCAGCCTTCCCAACTTCCTGTTTCCACAAATTCCAAGAAATCCAAAGTCATCCATTACTGTCTGGCAATAACAGCACAAAAAAGTTGAAACGTGACGTTTCTGACAGCTTAATACACAGGTTTAGCCAAATTAAGAGTCAGCATCTTCAAGCCACTGTTAAATTATCAGGTTTGTCCCTTTGCTTGGTATTGGTCCCTCTGTGCTGACTGGTTACTGTCACCAGAAACCTCTTTCCTTTATCAAAGACATGCTGATTACACACAACTTTGATATTGAGGAAGCTAAAGCAGCAGCTTGCTGTGCTAATTTGTATGCGGTTATCACATTTACAGCTCTACCTCAGTTTCTGAAGAGCCAGAATACTTTCTACATACTACACTAGAAAACTAATTCAATAGCCTTCAATCCCTTTTACAAATTAGCCTTCAACTGGCAATTTTCACTGCAAAGCTATTATAACAATTTGCTTTTCCATAAAAAACCAATTCAGTTCAAGCAATAGCTATTCAATAGCATTTTCCAAGTAAGGATAAGCACACAGATTTGTCAGTCTGCATGTCCGGAAAGGTCTTTATAGGCTATTAATATATTTCTCACTCTATGTATGCATTGTATGCTACTTAGGTATATTATGGTCAATAAAAACTCCCACCCAAAAAGAAAAGAGAAAAAAACCCAAACACAAACCCTAAAAAAACCCACCTGCTTCATTCATCTAATCTAGAACCACCACCATCATCCCCCATAGCATTGAGGAACAGAAGAAATTTTCAGTCCTTAGGTAAGTAGTCACCACTCATTGGGAAGTGGGTAGACAATTTCCTCTAAAAATAACACTGTTTACAGAACAGAAAGCCAGATTAATCCCCAGTCATCAGGTACCATAAAAGCCTTGAATGTTCTTTCTATGAGCAAGAGGACTAATCGGTCTTTTCTCTCCCAGAAACATGCCAAACAGCCAGCATGATATAGTTACAAAGACAAAAGAAATTCTTGCAAAAAAAGATTGTTGTTTCAACATTTAATATCCAATAGAAAAATATACCTAAACCAATATGCTTTAGACCATGTAATAATGAAAAATGCTTCTGTGGAGTCCAACAGAAAAGCCATAAACCTGTAAGAAACCACAATTTACTAACAGTGCAAACTAAGAGTTAAACTGGAAAGCAATAGAGTTCTAGTCCATTTACAGCAGCTATGGACAGGTAATGACAACTAAATATCTTTACTTGATGCTTTGTGTGGGACTGTCAAATAGAAAAGACAATCGGGGGTGCAATCAAGTTAGTAGTAATTTTCATTCAGAACACATCAATCAAAACAACGCTACAAGGTAAAAGACCTACATACATTTTTCTTATATTTGTGATTGCTGTACAACTTTGGTCTACTTGTTAAAAGAAAATAGTTAGAATAACTTAAGGGCATTAAACTTCTTTGTTCTCCTTTTATAAAAAACTTCTTACCCATCATGAGAATTCCACCCACATTCTCCTAATACACCTGAAACTTGGGGTGGGGGGGGGTGGTGGTGGTTTGTTTTGTCATGTTGTTCCCCCCACACACACTTGTTCTGGCAACTTGCAATACTGCCAATCCCTAGCAACAACCTGTGTGTTGTAAAGTTGTGTATTTCTTTTATCATTAAGTTACATACAGAAATTTAGTACCATTCAAAGACCACATTTAACACCTTTCAAAGGTACACACTAACAACAATGTAGCTATAATTTTTTATTTTTTTAGGTTTTAGCTGGTTAGAAAAAGTACATGAAGTACTATATAATTTGAGAAAGACCATTCCTCCTTGACTTTATTCAAGAGTAAAAATACTGACACTTGCAAAGTATTATATTAGTTACTTTGCAGTTTCCCGAAAAAAAAAATTTTCTAGTGAATTAAAGTACAGAAGGGTGAAGTAATATGATCAACAGCTCTAAAATCAAGAAATACGAATTAACAATTATCTAAACATTTGTAAGTAAGAAGCTGTTAAAAAAACAGTTCCCCAGAGTTTCCATTAAAAAATTCTATGACTTCAAAATTAGATATATGTTCCATTAGTGGTTGCACAAAACTCCCACAGCCTTTGGCTCTGCATATTTTACTGTAATGTATAATAGAAAAAATTGTGAAGCACCCTGTTAAGAGCAAATGGTGGTAGAAACTGTATTAAAAAATAGACTAAGAAAGAGATTACTATATAAGGGTTAAACATAAGAAGGAGAGAAAGAACAATGATAATTAGAAAAACAAATTTTAAAAACTTCTGAAGGAATATGATTTTATCCCAAAGGCCTTCTTACATACTGAAAGGCTGGTTTTGGGTGGAGAGGGGGAGGGTTTGGTTTGGGGTTTTGGGAATTGTCTTTGGTTGGTTGGTTTTTGTTCTTCCTAACCACAGAGGTAACCACAAATCAATGCAATGGAGAACAAAAAATAACTAGAAACAGCAATATCAATTCCCTTAAGTTGCAAGGCATTTTTCTGCATAAACATCTCAAGTGGAACAAATATTTGCAACAAGAGATTAGTAAAAGCCATGTAAAACTATCAATTTTCTCTTCACCAAGTCTGAGTGCTTCCAGATAGGTAAGCTTCAGGGATTCAATTCACTATCACTAGCTGATCAAAAAGTGTACAGTACACAATTACTGTGTGGGGTGGCATGAATCCAGCCACGCTGAGAACGAAGACTGCGGCATGTGGCTACACACAATGCAACCTTCTTACCTGGCCCTTTCCCACCCTCAGCGTGCACTGTATGGGTAGAGCTAGTGGAGGAGTCGCTGCTAATCTGTGGGATCCTAAAGTCCGAACTTTAAAGGCCATTGGCCATGGGGACTTAAATAAATGAGAGGAGACAGCCCTTGAAGTAAAAACCAGCAGAGTCCTGTTGGAAGCCATAACAATCTAACCTACCATACTGCCAAGATCAGACTATACTATAATTATAGTAATTCCTCAAATATGGGAGCACTTGTTATATAAACAGTAACATAAAAGGTAGAGCAGAGCCTGGAGACTGTCACGGAGCTCAAAGCAGTAACAACACCCACTGTCAAAGGGAGAACAGCTCTCACTTAAATTTACAAACTGTAACAACCTGTAAAAGCCTGCAAAATTCTCTGCTCTGTTTCCCAATCCCAACCTCCACTCTATAATCTCTGACTGGTCATAGGAGGAAGGATTGCTCCATGGAGCTCAGAGAATGACGACACTCATGCCTGAAGAGATGGCAGCCCTCATCCTAACTTCTGTAGGCTGTGGCACTCCAGAAGTCCCCAAAGGCCTCCAACTCTGGAGTGTCCCCATCCCTAACTTCCAATACATAACTGCAGCCTGATCTTAAATTGTATAGAATCAAATTATTAAGAAGTACTGAAGTGAAAAAACAGGACAAGTGGCACCTCTCCATCTTTAAAAAGTGAATGTTTCCTTTTCAAGACTCCCTTCCTCTAAACTCTCAGATCTTTGAGATAGCTGCATACTTAATAGATATATTCAGCTGAATTTAAAGAAATACATATTCTTTTAAAAATAGTTATTACTTCCTTTTTCTAGTTGACATTTTTTCCTTTACCTGGAACTATATTTATTTTTAAGTTTCTGCAATTAAGCAGGTAATATTTGGCAAGAATAAGAGAAAAATCTTTAGTGCAATAGATTTTAGCAATTTTGCCACTTTTAGAGAAATAGACATTGATTTTTCATGAAAGCAGGTACTGCTGAAGAAGAATATTAAAACAGTTCAATTAATACAGGAAAAATATGCAACATTAAAAGAAAATGAAAGTTATACTATACTCGATCAAAACAGTGCAGAAGTTTAGATAAACAGCATGCAATAAATTGCATTTAAAGTGAATTTCCTAAAACAAGACAAACCTGTCATAATGGTCTGAAGAAGAGATATACTGAAAGAAATCCTTTTACATATCTCTCTAGATAGCGAGAGCTTTCTCTTACCAAGAAAGCGCTGAATGTATCATTAAACAGTGCTACAGACACTGTCACATTCAGAACTGTTCCATAGAGAAAAACCATCCCTTTCACAGGTCTGACAACTGTAAACTCAAATTTTATACAAGAGCTCAACATCTGTGTCAATCAAAAAGACTGACTTGTAAGATACACACATTTATCAGTCTAAGTGAAATAGATCATGTTCCTATTCAGAGCATGTAATATCACTTGCCCACATGGTATATCCTACTCTATCTTTGTAAATAAAGGCACACATCAGATGTGTTGTTATCTACAAGAATCACAACAATATCAAGAAGTCTCTTATCTCTTTCACATGGCCATTTTAGTCAAATTAGAAAGAATCAAATCCAGTAGAAAAGCTTAGCAAAAAAAGGAGCAATCAACTCTCTCAAATCTTGTCTTTAAAAGTTAATGGACTTTGGTTAAAGATATTTAAGTCAGAGCCACAATTTACAGCCATGACGATGATTAAAAGATTGGAGCACCGGCCTTATGAGGAGAGGTTGTGAGAGCTGGGACAGTTAAGCTTTGAGAAGTCAAGTGTCGGGGAAAATCTTATCAATGCATATATATACCTAGAGTGTGAGGATGTAAAAAAACTTGGAGCCTGACTCTTCTCAGTGGTATACAGTCAGAGGACAAGATGCAACAGGCAAAGACTAAAGTATAAATTGAATTTTTTGTATTTAAGAAAAAAAACCCACCTACCAAAACCCAACAGCACCACAAAAAACATGCCACCACTTCCCCACCCCACCCCCCCAATGAAGCTGGAATGAGTTGTGGAGTCTCCATCTTTGAAGGTATTCAAAACTTGATCGGACAGTGTCCTGAGCAACCTGTTTCAGTTGACCCTGCTTTGAGTAGGGGTCAGACTAGATAGTCCGTAGAGGTCCCTTCCCACATCAGCAATTCTATGAAATCCTTGGCAATAAGTTATCAAAAGGTTGATGTCACTGAATAGTTGCTGCCCAAATTCCTTGATTTGTTGACCTTGATTAAAAATTAATGCAGAGTTTCCAGGTTCTTTCAGAAAAACAAAACAGTTTCAGTTGGGTTAGCACCCTCAGTCAATCTAACATGGCATCTCAGTCTGAGCTACAGCCCTGATTTTTGTCCAAGAAATGTCAGAGTCAAGGAGTCATAAGATGTATTATGTCTTTTAGTTGCTGATTTATATTTATTCTTGGAAGTAGACATTAGCCCTTTTCATTTTCAGATTTTTTTAAAGTTACATATCTGTACTTAAAAAAATAAATAAGTAATCTAATTTGTAAGAACAGGAATACAAGGTCAAACCAAAGATCCATCTAGTTCAATACTCTGTCTCCCAGCAGCAGCAGCCAACAGCAGACAATTGAGTAAGCTTGTAAGGACATGACAAGTGTACAGGGATACAGTGTGCATACTGTTCTGTGGGAACATTCTTCCACAATCCAAAGATTCATGGGTCAAAAATTTCTTGAAAAGAAATCATTTCTTTACATACAATAAATCTTAATAATTTGAATTTGTCACCTTGTCCAGTTGTTTTTGAACTCACACAAATCTTAGTATCTACATACAATGCGTTGGATCAATGACTTCCACAGCTTAACCTCATGTTGTGTGAGGAACGGTTTTCTTTAATCATACCAAGCCAAACACTTGCCGAGTTTGATAGCCCTTAATTTTCATACTGGAAAAGACAACTGCCTCCTGTTCTCTTTTTCATTCATATTTCCTCTCTGTTATCTCTTTTCCAGCCTAAAAGCTCCTAGCATAACTAAGTTGTTATTCTTAAAAACAAAGTTCTGTTCTGCTGATTATCCTTGAGCATTCTTCTCTAGGTCTTCTCCAGTTCTAATACATTCTGAGACAAGAAAAAAAAAACAAACCAGCAGACAATGTAAGATGTCTGTGCAGTATGGATTTATAGAGATACATAATGATGTTCTTTATTTTCCAGTCTCTATTCATCTCCCAATAAATCTTAATGTTCTTTCTGCCTTTCTGAATATTTTTTTTTAAACCACTGTTCTCAATAATTTCAATAAACCATGAGAAGTGCCAAGATCTTGTTTCAGAATCCATCATTTTATTTGTAAAGCTAGGGCTGTCCAGGATACATAGAATGACTATAGTAGAAACTGTGATGTTTTACTTAGCCACATAATTTTAGCATCATTGTCTATCAGACTTCAAACGTACTTTGCAGGTGCATTTGCCAGCATTTTACAGTAAATACATTCATCATACTTTTTCTTACTGGAAGAGTAATTCTGTTCTGAATGAAATACTAAAGCTAACAAAAGCAGTTATTCCTTACTCATGGTTTTACATCTGAGTGAAAATGGCTCCCAAGCCAATATAGCTAATACTAACACCTACACGTAATTTGAGAGGCAAACTGAAGTCAGTATGAGTTACTACCAAGGGCTGTACTACACCATCTCCTTTATGGTATCAAATAGTTCCCTGTAATCCATGGCCTAATTCCATAAAACACATTTACTTTTTGACTGCATGGCAAGTTAATTAATCTTTAAGAAAATCATTAATGAAATATTGAAAATAAGCTATAAGTCTTCTAAATTCAATAGTTTGAGTTTTGGACAGTCCTGAAACATGTTTTTGTAAGATTGTAAATTCAGGAACTTTATGCCCGATGTGTAGAACAGGCGCATCCAGTACATATAAAGATGTATGCACCAAAAATTTGTCAGTCTTAGGTAGATTTTTTTTTTTAAATTATAGAAATCGTTTTCCACCAGAAAAAAGTCAGCTCAATTCAAAATTGTAGTGCAACAGTATTTGGACTTTCTACTCAAACTTGTTCTTCTACAGTATTCTAGTATGCAAGCTTTCTTATTTACATTTCAAAATCCGCACTCCATGCCTACTAGTACCATGTTACAATTCACATTTCTTCACCATTTTACTTTTGTGGGGTAAGGCCTGCACCCTATCAACATTCCTAGTGGATTTGGTTTGTTCTTGAATTATTTCAGCTCTGGATCATATCTTTCATTTCCTTCTAAAAAAACTCAAAAACATTTAAACCTCTTTGCCAGCGTAGCTCAAGCCCTCAATATTACTGTCCCACAGGTCTTCATCAATAGCTTATCTTTTTGAGCCAAATTATCCCAAACTTTATATTCATTCCTTGTGGTAAACATACCCAAGGGATGATATTCACTCAGAACTAACTGAAAGCAATTCAATCTGGCATTAATTCCAGTCCTGAGGACTCCCAGAAGTAAGTCTTCTAAAACCTTTTCATTTTTGAAAACTTACTTAACTTCAACCCTAACATAATAGACACTTATCCCTTCAGATATCAGTCTATATTTCTTAGACATACAGACTTGCATGATCCAGCAGTCAATCTAACTCTTCAGACCTACTCTTCAAAACACTGACTTTCCTCCCAACTCTGGGTTTAAGCATGTAGCAAGAAAGCTACATTTGCTTCCACCAGTCCCAGCCAACTTATTAATCTTTGGTCTGTGAGGAAGAAGGGGCGGG
>NW_009623929.1:101164-119366 GCF_000690535.1 Cariama cristata | reverse complement strand
TAGACTGAAAACCAGTGCTAAGACCAGTTGCCTTTGGTTTGTTTGACATGAACAGAGATCATTAGCCTAAAGTTAGAGTAAGAGATTTTACTGCTGGAACCAAGATATATACTAAGCTGTATAGCCTGTTTTAACCTTGATGGGTTGTCTATGACAGGTTTAATTTTAGTCAATAACATGATCTATATCTTAAATACAGCATTATTTAACTACACACTAATATTTAACATATAAAATACACAACACATTTATGGCCAATGACATTGTACTGAACCCAATAGACACTGGTGACAAATTTGATAGGCATCGCATAACAATCCCCTGCTTTTTAGACCAAAAAAAAGGATAATCAAATGTAAATGCTTTATATTATTTTCATCCCATAAACAATCATTTTATAGTTTCTATTAAGCATCAAAAGTGAACACAATCACAACTCTGGAATTCCCAGAAATATGCAGAACACATTTAGGCAGCTCCTGAGTAGAAATGATGCCGTATGACTAAGCAGTTCAGATTTTTATGTATTCCTTAGGGAATTTTCTGTATACACTTCCGTTATCAGAGTGGCAATTCCCATCTTTTGTTTTGTCTCTAACAACCTGGCAGGATAACTAAACCCACAACTCAGCATGTTTCAGCAACTACAGAATCTTCTGGACAGACATCAGAGGACCAGCACGGCAGCTACTCATGCCTCTCTAACAAGGAGGAGAAAATCTCCAGCACCAGATGTCCAGTTAATCCAGCCTCAAAGGCAAAAAACAAAACAAAACAACACCCCAAAACAAAAAACACACACCAAATAATAAAAAAAAAATAATCAAACCAAAAAAGCACCATCACACACACAGCTTTTTTTCCCCCCCCCCGCCAAGGAAGGATCTCTGCTGAACACATAGAGCTATTTGACCTGACCAAGTACAAATCCTCAAGAAAACAAAGATGCAAAAAGAAACAAAGTACTTGAATATTGCAGCTTTCATTTCAACCCTCTCAGTCCTCCTCAGAAGTAACCCACAGCTCATTACAAAGATGTCCACACAGCAACATGATTCTATTGTAAATCTGCATTGTTATTTCACCACATTCACAAGCGTCCCTCACAACATAAGTTACCTGCAGTCCAAATAGACCACCTACATAAATGATAAAATTTAACCTATGAATCAATTTAGATACTGGAACCTTCCTTTAGCAGTATCAAGTAATCATCAATTTCTATTTGTTGACATGTGGAAGTGTCAAATCCTCTCATCTGGTCAGAGTTCTAGTCTACATCTAGGCACAAGAAAATTCTTAAGCCATAGGTTCCTCCCATGTGAGGCCCATTTTGTCAAATATTCTCAGAAAATAAGAATTTGGCTGAACAAATGAATTTTGTATAGATAATCTGTGCAAGAGGAAGGAAACATTTGGGAACTGTTTGGCTAGCATATGTCTCTGTCTGTCCAACAGTTCATTTGAAGATACTCACCCAGGAAAGAGGATAGCTATTTTCACTTCCTCCAACTCATTTAAGCACATGTTTTGACTCTTATTTCATGCTTAGGTCATTAATCAAGAATAAGTCCACTGGATTTTCAAGTCTTTCTTGAACAGCTTTGTTCTGTATAATTACCCATAGTCTTCAGTTAAGAGCCTGCCCACCTGATACCCTGCACTTCTCCTTGGCACTTCAGTGTCTACTTTTGGTAGCCCCCACTCAGCCTATTGGCTTCCGCAAATTCTGCATCTAGAATGCAACACTTAGTAAACATTTTATGACAATACCATTTAACTCAAGACTATGTATTCTTCTAGCACTAACTAGTAGCACCGCAACTAGAAATCAGACAGGTTTGTCAGTTCACTGCAAGAAAACTAGCACAATGCAAGACACCTTTCTCCTTCTGAAAGAGAAACCTGCAGCTGAATTGTCAGGAGCATGCCCTGCATCCAGTGCAGAAAGATACTTAATATATGCAGCATTAAGTAGGTACATCACAAGATGGACAGCTTTTAAAGCCAGAAAAGCTTTGCCTTGTTATAGAGTCTGAACTAAATATTGTGAGATTGAACAGAATACCAAGGAACCTTTTTTGTACATTTGTATTTTTAATTTCTTTTTTTTTTTTAAAAAAAAAAAAGGACACAAAAACTAAAGCCACTAAGAAGTTTCAGTAGTTGGATATTGACCAGAGTTCTCATCCACAGTAATGAGAAAGTCTGTAAGGTTATCCTAGCCTTCTACGTACTACTGCCCACAGAAGTCTGAAAAAGACTTAATGAACATCCTCACTAAAAGTTATGGAAAAAACAGATACTGGTGGAAATGGAAGGTCTATATAGGATAATCTACTGTTTGACATTCAGTCCAGGACGCACCATTAAAAAGAGACCATAAATAAATTTATTTTAAATTCCTTTTCCATTTTCTTAATTCTAGGTTCCAAACATCCCACTACAAACTATAGTATTTAAATGACTGTATGTCTATACAAAGCTGTTACAGTTCACAGATTCTTTGCGAAGACAGGTATATTAGCTCAAATGGAACAGTAAACTGACAGCTCCTGGAACAAGACTGGGTGTCTTTATGTAGCACCCTCTCTCTATGCTGGGCAGAGTATCGCAAGCTACTGTGGGAACGCCAGTGCTACTTAGAGCCAAGACAAGTAATAGGTATCCTCAATAAGGTCCTAATGACTTTCCTCTGTAATGCATATGAGAAAGTTCTAGTGTTCTCAAAGGTATAATGAATGTTTTCCTCAAGAGGGACAAAAGGATTACAGATTTTACACTTGGAAAGTAAAGTATAATTCTTTTTTCCAAACTAGTATCACATGGCAGGAGATATTTAGTAAGAAGTTTTCAAAGCCAACAAATCCCTTATTTCAGTATTTCCACTAAAGCATCATTATTTCTACTGCTCTCCAGAGTATGCCTCACTTAAACTTTGTCCATTTAATATAATAGTCAGAAGAATAATCAGACATCAAATAGATTTTCATCTATATGAATTGCTCATAAAATTAAAAGCAAAAAGTTAGAGTGCTTTGATAGCAAAATGCCAGATTTCCAAACCAGTGTGTCCTAAAGCCTCTATTAAGTGATAAAAGAAGTTCAGAACACTGAAAAATCAGTTATAAGAAGAATTCTTTCATCTCTTATTTCACAAACACTAGTAAAAGTTAGAAAAGTATATTGGAAATAGTTGCAGAGTCAGATCATCTAGATATACAATACATTCCAAAGATCTTCAAGTATAACAGGACAGAAAGGAAAATACTGTAACATGGAGAAAATCCTTACTCTCAACAGGATGAAAATTTGAGAACAGCGGAAAAGCAATTCTGGTTTCAAGAACTATATACTAACCACACCCAAAATAAAAGGAAAAAGATAAACTAAAGTTCCATTACAGCAAGACATACCCACTAAACTTCCGTGGGTCAGCATTTATGATGCAGACAATAATATTTTTAAAAATCTTTTAGGCCACAGTCCTAACAAAGAAATTGTATTTGCTTTCTTTCAATCTCGAAGAGATATTTTTGAACATCAAATAATACACAGTTAATTAATTTTGGTAATAACTTCTGCTTAATTTAAATAGCACATTTTCCAAAAGAAAAAGAATTCACAGATTTTTATACAGACAATTATAAGAAAAGCAACAAAAAAAATATGATACTTTGGTTATGAAAATGAGGGATGATATTAAAGGTTCGGGGGTTTTTTTGAGGGTTGGGGGGCCATGTGGTTTTTAAATATGGCCTTAATTTGAGGGAGATAGTTGGTCTTAAATATAGATTTCCCCTTGTCTTAATGCAGTCATTAGACTTTTTTGTTGAATGTTTATCAGAAATTCCTCCTGTTTGCCCATTTGAAATACTGCAAGTTTCACCTGCATCCTTAAATATGAATTATTTTGAAGCTCTCTAAGGGTGGCCTTGATTCAGTAGACTACTTAATCCACCAAATGATCATACTGTTAGATTTAACCCTTCCCATGAGATACATCTTCTAGCTACATTAAATTTTGTTAAATTTTCTAATTTATTTGATAGTCATTACTCAAACATATTGTACAATAGTTTAAGACTTCTTCTATTTTATTACTGTGGAAAAAAGTGTTCAGTATTAACCCGTTCATTAGTTCACACAGGTGTGCACTATAATTTTAAGGGACTAATGCCACTTCAAAGATACACAACTGAACATATGAACTACTTTCATACAAAAATATTACAAGCCAGTTGAGAATGGCAGACAGTTCATATTACAGAATCATGACATACACAACTGGGATGTTTCACAGGCAAAAAGAAAAATTCTAACACAAAGTCTTTACACACACAATACACAGAAAGGAAAACTATTGGTCCTGCAGGCATGAAACAGTTTCCTACAGATGTATACCAAACATATCCCCTGAAAAAAATTTCGAATTCAAGAGACTGGCATACAAAGCTGCTGCTTTTTTTTTTTTAAAATGAAAATTGTGCTATGTAATGCTTTTACAATCTTGTAGTTCTGCTGATGTCAACCTAATCAGTCATAATACTATTCACTAGGATATCTACCATCACGGTAATGTCAAAATGAGCTATATTCTTTCAGGTACTGTGATCTAAATATCAAACTATGGCAAATTAAATACTTACTGTAACAAAGTTAAAGTAAATAGACATAATTATTTTTTTCCCCACAACGGTTATGTCATTTATAAGCTGAGCAAATGAAACACTACCTTTATTCTGGCAGTGAGATTTAAACAACCAGGATAAGCATGGTCCAACACTGTGTATCATATTTTCTTGTATAATATATGTTGAAGGCTGTTATATACATACCCATGGTATTCAAGGGATACATAGATGACCACATGTATCCCTGTCAAATACATATGAGTATGAATTCAGCACAAAATAAAACAAAAATTCCGCAGAATTTTTACACTGAAAACCCAGAAGTCAGACCACTAGAAATCCATGTTTATTAACATTTTTATTGCGGGGGCAGAGGGGAACACAACAGGGGACAGGACAGACAACTGACACAGACAGGACAATAGAGAAAAATGTGTAAGGAGGAACCCCCCAGTAATATAGCACTGTAAAACCATGTAAATGTTAAATGTTTAAAAGGGCTTGATGAAAATAAAATTATCTTTATGTAGCTGTCCTAGCAATGAACTGCTTCAAAGTACACTCCAAGGTTTTCTCGTAAGAATCATTGACAGCTTAAAAGAGTTTTAAAACATAGACAGTATTAACATTTTGACAACACTGGGACGGGGACTTTTACACCAATGGGAAATTAGGATGGGAAACATTTAAACAGAATACAAACCAATTAGACAGCACTTAAAGACATTTAGCTGCTTTTGAATGTACTTGTGCTTTTCTCCAACATAATAGCTGTCCTTTATGGGACTCCTGATAACAGCATTGCTTCAGTCACAAAGTTTGAGAAATTGGGGTCTATTTCCAATTTGGCTTAGATACCTGTGGAAAGCACAGGTCTTAGTGTCTTTTATGACTTACAGTAATTCTAAATTAACATGCGAGTGACCATATCATTACTGCCTTTGTCAGTGAAGGCTAATCCTCCATTAGTGACAGGAACAGTTACTATTGGTGAAGCCAGCAACCATTCCTTGTGCTACAGTAGGGAATGCTCATGCTTGCTTTAACTTACACTTTAAGGATGCAATACTACAACTGACAACCTCATCCTTACCCACAGCCATGTAAATTATCCCTAACCCATGTACTTTACCTCACTCTTAGATATTTGTTGATACATCAAGAAGAGCAAGTACCACCCTGCCCGGTTTCAGCTGAATATTAGTGCCAGGCTGCTTCTGCCTGGATGCAATATATATAAGCCAACTCACGAATGCCTGTCAGAGGAATCAGCCCATGATTACTTACAAGTGCAGAGGCCAACTCCTAAACCTGTCTTTAGAGGAATGCCTCCCAAACACACAGTCCGCTTTTGCCTTCATGTTAAAACTGATAGCAACAAGGATTCCTACATGCCAGCCCCTCACCAAGAGCACAGCGCCAGAACAGGAGCCAGGAACCTGCAGGTGAACAGTGACAGAAGGCAAGAGCCAGTTTCCCTGTTGGCCAACAGCAACTGGACCGAGAGCTTGCTCTTGGATCTGCCAATGTGCCAGTGCAGACCAGAGTTGGGATTCATCTTTTGCATCTGCCACATACACCTTGAAATGCCTTATGGAGTAGAACAGTAACCTCTGATTTTCATGTATGAAGGGTTTGTTACAATGTTAATTTGGGTTTTGTTTCAGCCTTCAAACATGAAAGGCTGTAGTGAAGAAGAAAGGTCTAATCTGTTCTATAAGCACAGATCTGGGAGGACAGAACATAAGGAACTTAAATGGCAGTAAGGAAAATTCAAGTTAATGTTAGAAAAAATTGTCTGTAGTAAAGACAAAGTGCTAGAATAGGCTGCCTGCAAAGAACATAAATGTTCAAAATCAACATCTAAAAACAGGTTAGAAAAATGCTTGTGAAGGATGATAGTTACAGTTGAATCTTGTCTGGGGTAGGAGCCATTTAGTCTGATGATTCTTGAAAAGGGGAGGGAGAAAGAAATACCACATAAATCCCCGAAAGATTAAAATCGCGTCTACCTAAAAACATTATTACTTTCTAATAAATGGTAACATTGTATAATTTTTTTTTTTAACACAATCTAAGTGCCAATTATATTTATGCCCACTTGTTTGTGGCATTGTGGATCTCCTCTCTCAGGGAAGAGATTTAGCTGAAAGCTAGTACAGTAAAAAACACTTTGTCCACTACCACCATATAGGGCCCATTCTTAGGAAAGGGTGAAAACATGCAGCTGTGGGTAGGGGAGAAAGGTGGGACCACGGCATCCCATACCTCCCTTAGCTTTACTGATCATGGAATGACACCATAAATAGCAGATATAAAAATTCTTATAATACACTGGAAAAACTCATGTAAATCTGAAAGCGATTTTTAGTTCCCTGTTAATGTCAGACATTTAACAATCAAGGGAGGATGTGTTAATCAGTATGTTTTCAAAATATTAGTAAACATAGTTCAATCTTTCTCTAAAAAGAGATAATGAAAAAGAAATATACCTTTGCCAACATGGAAAAATAACCACAGAAAGATACAGGGTGGAAGGTCTGGCAATAGCTGTAAGAATATTCTTATACTGATAACATTATAACTCAGAAAGGATGGTTTTAATTTTTTGTTGTTGTTGTTTGTTTGTTTATTTAAATTAGCATAAAACACACCATTCAAGAACATACAGCAACCAAAAACCCTTTTAAAAAACATTAGCACCTGGCATCTGTTAATTAATAAGTAAAAACACTACTGAATGAATAGTTTCATACTAGCTTTGTGCACTTTCAAGAGTAAAAAAAACCTGACCACCATTTCATTGCTACTCAAAAAAAAGTCTGCAACTATGAATGTGAAAGGAGACAAAATTCTTCCCATAAAACAGTGTTACAGTCTCAGCTAACATAAACCCATCAACAGATGAGTTATACCACTGACAGAAATTAAGGGTCCAATCTAGTATCTCAGAAAAAAGCAAGATAGTAAGAGAGATCTTGCTGAACCCAGACTCAAGCAAAGAATCATACTGCTTTATAAGCATTTTTGCATTTCAGAATTATATAAAAATAAGGTGCATTTAATAAATATATCCATGAGTGTGTTCTGATACTATCACCTTCCAGAGTCAAAATTTTCATATGCAAAGATTATTAACAGAAACCTTCACCTACAGAATATCTTGTAATAAACTGCTTACTGAGGAAAGTCCAGCAAGTTCACTGGTGAGAAAAATAATGGAGAAATATGCTCTGTTTTGCATTTTAATCTTGATTCATTTTAAAGAGTTCTGAAAACTCCACACATTTGCAAAAAAGATAAAATTACTATAAATTACCGTGGAAGGTTAGTTTTGCTTTCGGATGCCAAAGCCTATTGGCTTTGGCAATATATGCCACATTTGCATGTGCTGAACACTGTTTCAGTCATCTTTTACCATTAAATACTGTATAGTAATGGAATCCAAAGAGTTATTTTATGATGGAACCTACAGGAACTATGCCAGCCTGTTTTTTCAACAAAGCAAATCTATTGATATTAAATGCACACTACTAGATTAGACTGAAACTACCACCCACGTTCTGGGCCAATTCTTAATTTGTTCTCTGCTGGAGTCTTCATCTAAAGCTATTTGTCTGATATAACTGGATGCCTTTCAAATTTCTTCTTGCATCTTTTTAAACATGTGATGTTTCCCTGCATGCTTGTTCAGTAAGTATAATGAACATGTAGCTGGCTCTTGTATACTTTAAAGTCTGCTTTTGCTTTCAAAACCAATTTGCAACTTTTGTCTCTATTGAAAGTTTTTAGGAAATGAACACTCCACTACATAAGATCAACTATCATTAATTTTGTTCTCTTTTGCATTTAGTTATTTTAATTTTCATTATCTTCAAAAAAACAGAAGATACAACTTCACACATTTCCTTTCTGAAATGTCCCTTCGTTTTCCTCCAGCAATGCTACTTTCAGTTAACAAGTGTAAATGAGATGAGCACACAAACAATTGGGAAAAGTTGCTGCTGTGCTCAAGATATTTAAAAACTTTATAAAAGGCAATAAAGGTCCTGCCAAAGGAAAAGTATGCAAATCTGATAAATTCCTTTGCTGCAAGAAAACTATCATACATATATGCACAAAGATCTTGCCTGTAGCTACTTATTTCCATTGTTAATTACAAAACTTACTGTGGAAAGCAAGGAATGGTATCTGGCTCAAAGATGCTTAGTAACTGTTAAGTATATAGCAACAAGCTCATCTCATTTTAATATATATATTTCTATTATAGTTGTGTTATTTTTCTGCATTATATTTACTGGGCAGAATTTTCTCTGCAAGGAAACAGATAATATAGATCATTTATCATTTTGCTTTGATATATACATATGACAGAGGGCCAAGTTACATTATGAAAAAAAATTAGACACTTTCAGTTCAAGCAGAAAATGAGATAAATCAATTTTAAAAAAAATTCCAGGAAGATGACTTCTATTCAAAGAAAGCAAATTCTGGTAGAAAGTCAACAGCTAATTCAAAGTTGTTCACAGGAATTTTATTTTTGCTTTCTAAACATATAATCTCAGTGCACATCAAAACAAAAATAAAGCCACACATCCAGACATTTGTCATAAGTTCATTTTTAACATGTACATTAATGGCTGAATCACACCTCAGTGAAGCTTGAGGCCTCTGCAAGTAGATAATATGATCTGGTGTAAGAACAGAATGACTATAAACTGCAGAATTATAGCTACATGCCCTTCAGCCACCTTTATGAACCTCCTCTGAAGATTTTCAGGCTTTATTAACAAGTAAACTGCATTATAAAATTCAACAGCCAGCTCACCACTGTTCAGTAGAGGAGTAACGTTCACATTCTGCTTTTGAAATTATGGTAAGTCAGCAACATAAAACAGAGTCAAAGTGAAGGCCACTGAAAAATATTAAGTAACTATGATTCAGGAAGTTAACTCACAGGTTTAAGTAGATTAATCTAATTTGGCTAAAACATTATTATCCTCAGCTGTCCACACTCCCTCTTCAAGATAAGTGCTAGTCCATAAGGGACAACTGAGGAACTAGGAATGCAAACTGTATCACCATTATTAATCCAGCATTTAATTGTGAACTGAAGTTGGCAATAGGGCACAGTTTATAGATGTTAATGCAAACAATTCAGCTGTTCCTGTTGGCTACAGTAGCATCTGAAATTAACAGTTTCTTCTCAGGTTCATTAACCTCCAGGTTCTGGACTTTCTTTTTTTGGTTATTCAATAGGTTATCCAGTAGTTCAGTCAAAGTGTAAAGCACACATAAAAAGTGTTTCATTCTTGTGTCTTTTTGACATTAATATTTGTCTATCAGAATTTTTTTGCTGAAACAGGAATAAGTAGAATATTTGCTAAGATTCAATATTCTGTAAATCATGCAAGAACATGATACTAGAGAGGATTTAAAATTACTTTTGTATTTGTTAGGGTACAAAAACATTAGAGAATCCCATGATGTTTTTGCAAACATCTTTCAAATACTAGAGGCTAGACTTCCACAAAAAGTCAATTCATTACTCAGATTTTGCTAGTCTTAATTTGTCAGTGAACTGAAAAAAAATCACTTCTCACAATTCCAGGCTCAGCTTTACTATTGCAGTCTATACCCTCTAACAGCAATCCCCAATAAAAAACAGGTGGGATTGTGATTAGACTTGAAAAGTAGCACCTGTGAAGAATAAATATTTGCTGCTGCTTCACAGAGTCTACAATTTCAATTTAAACCCAGCAATTTAGAAATAAATGCATTTTTTTATTTTGCATTGGAATTAAACCAGCAACAAAGCTCCTCCAAGGCAGTCCCTGGACTTCCACTGAATCTTCATAATCATGCTGACAATTTTTAATCATTCCACTGTCCTATATGACCATCACTCAGCTTTTATTTCTACCCCAGGGAAAAACCAAACTCCCCTCAATTATTCAACTCTAAGCTAAGTCACTCAAAGGTATCAGGAAAAAAAATAATATAGAATCTCCCAACACTGTCCATAGTTTATTTCACAATAGCAGCAGCAAAACTTCAGGGCTTTAGAAAATAATCAGAAAAGGTAAAAGTCAACCTTGCAATAAATCAGAAAAATATTAATCCTTTCTAATTTGACTGACTTAACTGAGTTCAACCCACACTTTATGAACAACTGAAATACTCTTCTTGTTAACCATTATTTATTAAATAGATTTTTGTTTTGGAATCTTTTCCTCATCTGAAAAGGCTCCTTTTACAACTGCGCTCAGACAACTGTTCACTCATCTGGTTCTTTAGAGCAGTCTGCTTATTTCCTGAGGAAAACACTCAACAAGATAGTAGACTTTTTGAGACTAAGAGCTGTAGCATTTCACTTTGGTTCAGTATTATTACCTTCTCTAGCAACTTCATGAAGCCATTACGATAGATGATAGACACTGTCCTACTTTTATATTACTCTTTTATTTTATACCTTGCAATTAAGTTCTGGATTCACACATTTTAACTAATATCTCCTTCACACAGGTCTAACAGACAACAAAGTACACCTCAGTTATCACTCTACCAAATAAAATCCATTTCTTTTCAAAACAGCTCTTTAGAGAAGTTTGACTAAGGAAATAAACATTGCAGCATCTCCCAAATGCCAAAGGACAGTACCAACTGCAGAACAAAATGCAGAACCAGACACCTACAAAACCACACAAGCCTATTCAGTAACTGTACCAAACGCACATCCCACCCTACCCCATTAATCTTAATACTCAAAGGCCAAGGCTGAGAGGGTGCAGAATGGCAGATTGCTTTCTAAGGATGGGGAGCCAAGTGCAGTTACACAGCTAGCAGCTGCCAGCCAGAGCCCTGTCACACAATACCTTTGCTTGTGGAGAGCAGAGACGGCAGCAGGTTTCACCAAGAGCCCAGATCCTCCGGCAAGTTGACAATGAGGAGGCAGAGCCCCAGCCAAGCCAGGAGGTCAGCTGACGAGCAGCATTTGAACTCTGAGCCCTCAGTGCCTACAGCTGGGCTGGGGTGTGGATGTCCCAGCTGAGGCAGATCAGGGCAATTAAGGCCTATCAGTGCATTCAAACCCTAACAAAGGGTTTTCTTCTTTCCTGAAGGTATGTGCATAGAACACAAACCAATTTTAATTTAATTTTAAAGTGAACTGGCAATTAATATATAGTTTATATAAAGCCTCCTCATAAAACAATATTGCATAACTGGAAATCTGCTCCAACTAAAGTTTTTCATTTGTTTCTATCTGCAGCCCACAAGGAAAATGACTGCAGTAACCCACTCTGGGAAGGACAAGATTAGAGATCAAAATACACAATCTTTTTCCAAAGCAGATAAAAGAAAAATAATATTCTGTGGTCATGTCACAGCATTGAAAGCCAGGTGAAGATAAACAGTACTAAGAAATTACAAAATGAGTCAGAAAATAGAAGCTGGAAAAGGGATAGATATTAGCCCTGGTATTAAATTAATTGACTCTTCCCCCAACCCACAAATAATATATAGCTTGCACAGAATTAATTTACTTTCCTCCAAAGACCAATCTCAGCCAAATTTCTTAATAAAAAGAAAATAAGGGAAAGAGAAGAGGGAAATCAATAAAACCAAAATGATCCTACTTAAAAACAAGCAGTATGAAATATTTTTTTCCTTGAATAATTCAAAATTGGAACTCCTTGCCTTAAAACTTAAGTGAAACCAAGAAATAAGGACAGTTCAAAAAAATAATTAGACATTTTAAAGAATAAGACTATCTCCATAATTACATAATGTTTTTCCTCTATCTTAAAAAGGAGTGAAGCTTGTATTACAAGGTATAGGTCAACAACTAATGAACAAGATGAAGGATAAATGTTTTTAGAGAGACCTAGGCAGCCATTTGCAAAAGGAGCAAAAAGGAAATGGCAAGCCTCTTAACCCTTGCTGGTTTAGCTCACAATTACTCTGGTAGGAGATAAAAGGCTCATAATCCTTTTATGGGTTTTATCAGAAATAATAAGCCAACAAATTTATAAAATGCATATGCAAACCACTGTATACTAAGCTTATTAAAGATGAAACAATAAAATGAAAGAAGATCATAACTGAAATATCCTGTAGCAGATGCTTAGAGAAAAAATATAAGAAACAGAGCAAGTAAAGAACAACCCTTTCTTGATCTTCCCTCCCAGGTACAATCCCTAGTTTCAGAATTCCTATGCTGGATGTTGCATTTGGAGAATTATTTTCAGCTGCTCCCAGTGGACTTATCTTCCATAGGGGCTGCATATAATCCTTTTTTGAACCCATTTATAATTTGGCTTCCGCAATGCCCAGTGCAAATACTTCCATAATTTATTTACACGTTGTATGAAAAAAAAGATTTGGTTTTCCTTAAACTTCCACATGATAAATTTATTGAGGTAGAGATTAGCTCTTAAAAGGAACATAGTTTAAATGGTACAAGTGCTAGGGACAAGAATGCTTAGAAATAATCAATACTACCTCTGCCAAAAGAATAATTGAATTGCAGTAGTTTGCCTAAAGACAAAGACAAAAAGATGAGACAACATTGTAGCAGTCATCAGGAAAATAAAAAGCTGTTGAGAAGAGGAACAGAATGGTCTGTTCTTCATGTCCACAGTGAATAAGCAATAGGTTTAAACTGTAGTAAGGAAGCTCAAAGCTGCATATTAGGGCGAAAAAAATTCTAATAGAAGGGCTAATCAAAAGAACTGGTTGGGATAGTTGCACAGTTCCTCTAATAGAAAACTGGATGAGAATCTCTCTATAATGACATGGATCTGTTAATCTTGTTTTAGCAAAGAGAACTGCATTAAATGACCTCTTGATGTCCCTTCCAGTGTAGTACTATACAATTAGAAAGGAAGTCAACAGACATCTAGTTCAGTGGTTTATTTCACTCCTTCTGTTAGTCTTGTGTTCAGTTTCTGACTGTAGTTATATTACTAGAGAATAATACTCAATCTTCTCTCCCACTCAGAAGAAAATACACAGCATTATGATTACCTGAAATATAACAGAGTAACTAGATAGTGAAGGTGCACAGAATTTATGATAGTGTTTACACTCAGTCATGTGTCCACATTCAAGTTGCTCTTGCATTGGACAATTTCCAGACACTGCAACAGCATCTGCTAGAAAACAGCTTTCTGTACTCTAAATTAAGATACAAATTAAGGAACAATAATCTAGCTTTTTGACAGATATGATGCCTTTGTCTTCTGGACAACATTGTAGTGGTCATGATAAAAACTATAGGTCTCTGTGGGGAAAAAAAAAATCATTTCAAACTAAAGACCCAGTGGCCATCTAAATCTAAATTCCTTACTTTCTTATATTAAGTTCAAGGAGCTGAAATGACTAGAACCATGTATGTTTAGCACAATACACAACAACAACGCAGCTTTGGGTTTTAGCCTTTCTAGCCACATAGGTTGAAGAGGATAAGATAATTCTGTATAAAACAGAATTCAGTTTAAATGGATACATATAGATAAAGTTATTTGCTCACAATAAAATAATGGGTGTAATCCCAATTGGTTGGCTTGGTTTTCATTTCTGCCTATATTTCAGGTCAAGGTATCTCAGAGGCCTTGTTGGTATAAACCAGGTAGAGTGAAACATCAACTACTATGTAAAGTGGTTGGCAGGAGAGTTCATCTCATACATGTGCAAGCACCATCTTTGTGTGTGCTGATATACAATTGCACAAACAATTCTATTGACTTTATCACTGCAAACCTACAGATAGAAGTATGCAGCAAATCTCATAATTCTCATCTTCTCATAATTCTCATAATAAATGCTTTATATATTTTCCAAACTGTTAGTCCCAAATCTTCCAAACTTGGAAAACACTTAAAACATTTATTATGAGAATCTTGAAAGAATTGGAACACCAGCCAAAGGACATATAATAATCTCATTCATAAACCTTTAAAGATACTATATTCTGAAAACAGTTTATCTAATCTTGCCACTGAGGAAAAGAGAAGGGGTACTGGAGGAAACACAGAAAACATTAAGCATTCTTCCACTTTTAGCCCTATATTTTGAAAATAAATGCTTTTGACTGGCTCTAGTACAAAGACAGTAGTCTTTATGATACTAAACTCGTGTTGTGTATCTGGCTAGCCATTATAAAACAAACATTCTTGCCCTCCTATTTGGACTATTTAAAGAAGACAACACAGAATGTCCATATCAGATTTGTTCTTCAAAAGAACAAATGAGCACAGACAGAAATAAGTCTGTAATCCACATTTTATTACACCATGAGCTTCAAGAATATAACATTTAATAACAAACGTGAGAATAATAACAGCTTTGGTACTTGAACTTCAGCAAACTCTTAAGTTAACTACCACCCATTATCCTGCTACTTCAAAGTAGATTTGCAGACGCTGAAAGGCACTGGAGTTCAGACAAATTATATTCATGGGTACATGGAGATAATGGGGACATGAATCCCATCCTAGCAGCAGGGATTATCTGGAAGGATGAATCTGGAATGAGAAGTAACTCTGCCATAAAAGCTAAACTGTGGTCAGAACACATGGTTTATACAGAAGTCCTAGGAAAATCTATCAATGACTTCATCTAGTATAATGTACAGGCAGGTACTGGGATCCATTCTGGAGAATATAATTGTTACCAACCATCGGTTTACATACCCTAAATTATTCTTATTTCATCTTACATACCCTAAATTATTCTTAGTTATTCTTCATGATCTCAAGAACTCATCACAGTATCTGGTCATGGCCATATTAAGTATTACGAGAAACCAGGCACACAGCCTCAGCATTTAATCAGCTCCAAACAGTCCACCTTGCAGCAGTGTCTCATTCATCTCACTCTAGCGGGCAAGTGAATAGCTCAAGGTATATTTGAATCTGTCTGAACTGATCCCACAACAGGAAGTCAGTTGCCCCAGAAATATGTTACAGCTCAGTGACAAGGCACATCTGGCTGGCACAGAAAGAGAGAAGCATCAGTTTTAAAAGTACATAGAGAAAGCTCTAGTTTGCAACTACAAGAGGTAAAATGGAACTTGAAAAAGAAATTCAGGCCAGTTCCCAAAGCTGCTTCATATTGCCTATGACAAAAGCAGTCCCACCTTCTCCCACAGTTACCTGCCTGTTCTAGCACTTGTGCTGCCACTTTCCTTGGGCCAGCAAAAGTATCTATGGGACAATTCCCCCTCTTCCTCCCAGTAACTTGCATCAGGGAATGAATCAAGTTTGAAGGTAGCCCAACAAAAAGCACCTCTGGCTTTCCCCCCTCTCCCCATGAAAGCAGAGGCTGATTTAATTCAGACAAAGTCCAGACTGGTTCTTCAGCACCACAACATTTGTGCTACCACAACAGGGAGCCACAGAATTAGAAGCAAGCGGCTGAGAGCAGGGAAGGAGTGCTTCCTTCAGCAGCAGCAATCCAGCAGTACCTGGGACATCATAGTCCTATGGATAAGCTTTACTGATAAAAACCTTGCAACTCCACTGCCAGCAAGTATACCTTGTAGAATGTTAAATCATGTAAAGGAGAAATCATCATTCTGTACAGAAATAAAACCAAAACTTGGCAGTTTTGCAAAAGTTCTGCAAAAATAGCAACTCAGAGGTAATGAATATCCATTCACTTTTCCAATGGCCTTAATATCTCCTTGTCTACCAGCTATATGTTTCTTCATTATACACTACTTGGCTTGTTATTTTCCTTTATTCCATTTCCTATTTCAGCCTCCTCATTAATTTTTATGCACTTTTGTTTTCATTTGTATACTTTTCATCACTTCAATTTCCTAATATTTCATCAGGCCAATTAGCTACTTCCATATCTTAATCAGACTGAGACTCCTTATTCAGCTATAAATATAATTTTATTACTGCTGTTTTAATGACTAACTGTTATAATAACTATTTTATATAAAATATTTTCTCTTAAAACATTCCCCATTTCCTTCACTTGTCTGTAATTCATTCCATCTCTCATCATATTTTATATTTTGTTCAGTAGATCTTACATCATCCTAAAATGTTTCTTGTACTAAAAACTAATTACCTGGGTAGAGGGTAAACTTCCACTTTTTTTCATCATAAAGATCAAACATTGAAACATTTCCTCCACATTTATCAGGCTGTCCAAATGTTCTGAATAAAACCCAAAGTTGAAGACAGTTGCTATCTGAACATTAAAAGGCATACTCTTTCAATAAACATGAAAGTACAGCCCAGATAGGCATTATGAATATAGTACACAGCTCTGTTGTTGTGAATATCAACAGCACCAATAAAAAACGTGCATTAGTAGTACATGAAACCATTACTTCTGAGCTGGGAATCCAGCATTATTCTCATCTTTAATTTCTGTAATAGCATAGACTTGCAGTGAAATAATTAATATTTACTTCCAGCTTCTAAAACCTCGATCATTTCAGGCAGATCATTAACTTCTCTAAGACCTGAGATGCTGATGCTTCTAACTATCAAATAAACCAGAATGAAAGTCTCCAAGTCAAAATGGATTTATCTGATCCTGCTCAAACGATTAAAATTTTTTGTGTTCCAGTTATTCACATTCTATGAGCTACAAGATTTGTCTGTGGCATAAAGATATAGGTGAGAGCAAGGTCTGCTGTAAGAAAAGCATATACAAATGCTTATGTCATGTTATACTGTATCTAGAACGTTGATGCGATATGAATCCAAACGGTATTTTGGGTCATTCTCATGAAGACCATTCAGATTCAACAATTAACCTTTTTTTTTTAATTTCTCTTCAACTTAATTTGGTTTTATGTGTCATAGTTTAACCCCAGCCAGCAACCAAGCACCACGCAGCGACTTGCTCACTCACCCCCCAGTGGGATGGGGGAGAGAACTGGAAGGATAAAAGTAAGAAAACTCATGGGTTGAGATAAGAAGAGTTTAATAATTGACATAAAATAAGATAAAATAAAATTAATAATAATAATAGTAATGCAAAGGAAAATAACAAAAAGAGAGAGAAACAGACCCCAAGAAAAACAAGTTATGCAAATGAAAAAACAATTGCTGACCAACTGACCGATGCCCAGCCTTTTCCTGAACAGCGGTCCCCCGGCCAGCTTTCCCTCTAGTTTACATGCTGAGCATGACGTCATAAGGGAGCACCCCTTTGGCCAGTTGGGGTGAGCTGTCCTGCCTGTGTCCCCTCCCAGCTTCTTGTGTATCCCCAGCTTCCTCGCTGGCAGAGCAGTATGAGAAGCTGAAAAGTCCTTGACTTAGCGTAAGCACTGCTCAGCAACAACTGAAACATCCCTGTGTTATCAACATTATTCTCATCCTAAATCCAAAACATAGTACTATACCAGTGACTAGGAGGAAAATTGGCTCTATCCCAGCTGAAACGAGGACATTATGAAGGAAGAATTAAAAGTATTAAAGGAAGTACAAAGTTATGCATTTTTAATAGTTAGTCTGCATCCAAGCAGTGAAATTTACTTATAAAGCCCCATCATACTGAACTTCTTACAAGGGGGGGGGGGGCAGGGGTTTTGTTGTGGG
>NW_009623929.1:83951-101153 GCF_000690535.1 Cariama cristata | reverse complement strand
GGGTTTGGTTTTTTTTAAAACCTGCTTCATTCATTTCACAGTCCACTGGCTGTCTCTGGTGAGGTGGGTTGTAGTTGTACAGTATCACACTTTTACCAGTTTATGCCCTGCAACAGACTTGACCTAAGCTCTTCTACAACCTACTGCTAAGCTGTCTCTGCTTGTAAAAACAAATCTTCCTTTACAAATACTTTTTTAGTTCCTCTTGTTATTTTGCTGTCTTTCACTTGAAGAATTCAGAGAATACTGATATTCTGGAAGGGTATATGAGAGGCTTGTTTTTGTAGGGGGAAATATCTTTATGCTTCTTGTTACCCAAAATGGAGACCTAAATCATGTTATTACACAATACACTGCATTAATTTAAGACAAGCCAGGTGGACATTAGACTTACTGTTGGATTTTAGACTCAGAAGCATGAAATCTTTATAAAACAGATCTAATTGTAGTAATATCACTGTCAATTTCTACCAGCTGAACATGGGATTGTGTTTTACAAAACCTAAATTCAGTTGCTGATCCCAAAGGATACAAGAAAAATGTTTTTGTCAAGTATACATGTTTCCTACAATCACATTCAATAAATCATATCACAGTGTTAAGATATAAATTGGTAATGTAATGTTTTATATTTGATAATTTGTATAGTGGGTCACCTGCAGTTCTAGTAGCTTTGGAACAGTTACCTTTCAGTGGCAAATAAAGTAACTTTGTCAGCTGCTGAGCTAGTTTGATTTAATTTCACAGAAATACACAAGCTCATGCTTGTTTACAGTATATTAATTGACATATTTAATTACTACTGATGTCTATTTTTTAAAATCCTCTTCTTCCTTCTACTGATATATACCATTAAATATTTTAATTTAGAAAATGAGTGGTATTTCAGATACATGGTTTGCTACCAACTACCAAAAAATTTAGCACTGATACCAAGATATAATACCTAGAAGTTGCACAAATTTGTTTTAATAATAATTTCTAAAACACTTTACTATTGTTCAAAAATGACAGTTATGCATTATTTTACAAATTCTTTCTTCACTTTGGTCTTCTTTTCACCCATCAGAAAGAAATCTCCCCCTCCTTTATGGGCTTTCAGTCTTAGGAAATAACCCAACATTTATTCAGTAGGAACTCCTTTTATACTCTATGTAGCAGTGCAAAGTTGATTTTCTCCTCAAGTAACAGAAGCTGAACTTGAAACAGCTGTTAACCTCTTTGCAGAAACAGAGGTGGACACATGTTTAACCAGTCTGACTAATCTTTACATCAGGCCCATCCTAAGTACTAATATCCTAAACAATAAGGAAGAAAATGAATTTGTTATCCAACATGAGAATGTTTTCAGCAGAAATTCCAGAAGCAGCTACCATGTGATACTTCCATCAAACTTACAAATTTAACTGTCTTAAATACCAGGATAGCAAAACAGTCAAATCTCACAAGCATTACTATATATGTAGCACTTTAAGTTCTCTTAGAGTAATTCCTACCATCCAAAAACCCCAAAACCAAAATAAAACAACCCTAAAATTTCAGTCATGATCTTTACACAGATTTCCAGCTCTGACAAGTTTTTTTTCAATGCCCTACACCTTTTCTGAAACACTATATATCATATTAAAAAAGAAGCACCCCAAAAATGAGTAAGTATATTAGGAAGGCCTTATTAGGAAACTTTACAACCTTAACCTAACCTTTTATCGGTACAATAACACTTTCCTTGATTTGATACCTTCCATTACTCTTGTATGTTTGGATGGGTTGTTTTTTTTAACAATACACAGTGCATTTCCTTTTTACTATCATCACTCTTCATATATTCTCTGGAGACTCATGGACATTTTTCTCATGTTTCAAATTCAAGTAGCTGGCAAGATGCTGTCAAAAACTGGATGTTCCAGTATTGTCTCAAAACTTTTTGAGACATAAAAATATATTTTTTCAAGCTGTTTTGAACTGTGAAATATTACAAGACAAAAATTAAAATGTCTTGAGTGAAATGTTCGTTCTGTTCATCAATGCTTCTGTGTTTCAGTACGATCTCTTCTTTTTAAGGGTACAAAAGGCAGAACAGATGTCAGCTGAGAAGGATAGAAACCTCTAACAGGTGGTGAACAAAAACAAAGGATAGTAGAATATATAAACATATCACATTAGGTCACCTAATACCATATAGGTACAGTACATGACCCAAGAGTCACCCAAATCTGTGCTCCAGTCAGCACATTTCCCTTTCATAACGTTGGACTCACACTTTTCATATGACAGTTCCAAGGTACAACACTGGCACAGATAACTATTCATCCAAACATTTTTGGTTCCCATTAGTAGACTGATATTGACATATCAATCTCACTGAATCTGAGCATGGCAGAAATTCATATGCAATAGGTTCACCACAGCCCAGATATATCGGACTCCTTGTACACGAGCTGTGCAGTAACTCTTTCTGTGCACAGCAGACATTTCTTTGAAGTATCTGAAGTTCTAAACTCGGCAGGAAAAGCAGCTGTTGTACTGACTGGGACATCACAAGAAACATCCACATTCTAAACGCTAGGATAAAAGACTATGTCCAGAAAAATCTGGATGTATGAAAGACCTAGGCATAACTGTGAAAAAAACACACAAAATGAGCAACTCTGGAATGGCTAACTAATATTTGGTATTTTTTTTTTTCGTTTTTTCCTGTAAGCTGTGAAAGTATTTATCCTCCAAATCCATCCCACTGTGGAATTTCAACAGATATTCTAACAGTACTCATCAAAAACTTACTACTGATTACTGTTTTCCCCATAAGCCACGAGTGTCTGCTTGCATTTTAGTCCTATTTCATTACTATAACTATGCAATATTTGGTTATACATCACATCATACAAAGACAGAAGAACTATAATTATTTTTAAAATGGAGTTAAAAGATACACTCCTCCACTTCTTACAAAGCACCCTTGTTTCTCTGTACAACATGTTACTCAGACGTTAAGAAGATTTAGGAGCTGAAAGTATGCTTGTAATCTTAGGTCAACAGGAGTACAATATAAAACTGAAACATTGGAAATATATTAATATTGATTTAGGAATGAAACACTGACAATGCTGAGATATTTACTGAGGAAGGCAGTGAGCTGTTGGAAGGAATGAAAATAAATACAAGTTTGTTTCTCAATTTTCTCTATTTCTAAAGAGAATTAACTTTAAGTGTATCCTAAATCTGCCCCTCTATCAAACGCAAACTATTTTAGATTTAGAATAACAAAAATTATAACAAAGATCATTCTACTTACAAAGTAGAACCTACAAAGCTATAGGAAGATATTTAGCCTAATCACAGAGTCCTTCAAGACTCTTCCCACAGTCAACTCTTCAAGTTATATCATTAACCTTCTTTTCTATGATTCTTGTCATGGATTCCCTAAACAACATCCACTATTTTAAGATAGCAAGCTTCTTCTGGCATGCTCTTCTAGGGGACTAAAGTTCTTTATCATCAGACTATACTGCTGTGGAGCCTTGGAGGAGCTACCGTGGGTTTGGGTGCCAGGCGCCAGACTGTAGGAATGATGTCTATTTGCAGTAAACAGTCATAACAAATGATGGCAACAGAAAATAATCACAACAAAGTTGTTACAGCACTATCTTATTTCTAACTGCAGGGAGTCATTTCCTCCATGAGATTGTCTTCCAGTGTTTACAAGATAACAAACAATAACTGCTCAGTGCTGCTTAGGTGGAAAGAAAAAGGTGATAGAAATTTCTAGGCCAAGCCTAGGTAAATATGACCCTTGTATTTCCACTACAGACATCTAGACACTTCCAGCTGTTGAAATTATTGCTAAATATATTTACAGTCTTTGTACAATAAAAAGCTTTATTACTTTTACTACAGGCAGAAGAAAAAAGCTTTAAATCTTTAGTTCTGAAGCAATATCTCCTGTCTTAAAAGCAATGAAGCCTTTCAAGGGAAAAAAACAGCACACTCTAAAAAAAGGTGGTTTATGATGTTGTATCTTTGTTGCAATTTTGGTTCATATATTTTTATTAAGTGTAACCTTTATATGTAAATGAAATGATTATCTAACACAAAGTACTGTTTTCATAAAATAAGAATAGGTTTTACGTCCTAAAAGATAAAGCAGCATAAACCAGTCAGGCAGCTCAGCATGTATTTGATGGCTGTGAAATGAACTATTTGATTTCCTATTACAGCCTTAACACTCTGCACTGTACCATAGCCACCAAACCCATGCGATTAGGCAACTAACCTTTCATCAGGCAGTCAAGTAATAGAAAGCAGGTTCTGCATTTCTAATAGGTAAAATACCTCATTTAAAAATCTAAGCTTGGAAATAACCCTTACATTGTGAAATTTAGAGAGAGAAATGGAGACCATATTCTGAAAACCCAGAGAGATGAATGTACTTAGCACAAATGAAAGGCTTCTAGATCAAATGTGCTTAGTTTATATGTAAAATAATTACTTTATTCTCTCCCTCCTCTTCAAGTGCAGCAGGCCACATCTAGGAATAGAAAGGAAACTTTACACCTTCTGCTTCCCACATCACTGGACTGTGAGGCGGAACACAGAACTCTGCTCCGGGGCTGACAGACAGATCTAAGGATGCATCACGCTCTTTCATGAATCAGGACATGAGATTTCTGCTATGGTAATCTGTCTGACAATGCTAGCATTGATTCAAAGAAGGGCTTTACAGAATCAAGGGAAAGAAAGGGAGGAAAATTTTACATTTTAATTTTGTGTATGGCTCTTATGCTACAAAGATGACAACCGAAGTCATCAGTTCAATCAACAGGTAGCATGGAAGCATTTTGAAGGAGAGGATGATTTTTAAGATTCATTTTTCTAATAGTTCTCATAACAAAACAAAGCATGGCAAGCATGGCAAAAGCCTTCCTCACAAATTTGAAAGCAGGATAGAGGCCATCAAATAGTGCTGTATGTCTGTCTTCCTCTGGACAAAAACCTGATCAATACCGGATTTACTGAGAGGTGTATAGAAAATGATAAAATTACCTGACAAAGCTAAAAAGCTTGCATATCTTTATTTTTCTCTAAAATTCCTCTTTGGTTCAGGCACATACAGATGGATAAAGTCTAATTCACTATGGGATCACCTGGAAAGCCTGTGGAAGTCTTGTTTTAACAGGAGTGAAAGCGGCTAAGAGCCAAAGAATTCAGTCTACTCCAATCCCAGCTGGCAAATTAAAACAGACACTGAACAGCTTTTTGGGTAAGCAGCTGTCATAAAAATTTTTATTAATAAATTGATGAATAAAATTGGTTTGCTCCTAAGCAAGGTTTTTTACTCCTGAATCAACAACTCTCTCAAAAAATGAGTGATTTTTTTTCCCACAGAAAGTCTAGCTATTTGTTATATAAATCTGAATCCTCACAGTCCATCTATTTGTTATTTCTTACTTGTCTTGTTAAGTAGGTGTACAGTACTGAGCACAATGACTTCTCATTAGATCCTGTAAATGCTACAGCAACAAAAAAATAAACCCCCAAACTGCCACAGAGTTTAAAAAAAATCTACTGCATTAGTCCTCATATTTTTTCTGTTTTTACATTTTGTGGTCTTGGACATTCCTTTAATTTATCATCATGAGAGAATCTGTCAATAGAGAGAGTTATGAAAACAAGATAGGATCGGAGAAAAAATATATATAGATTTTTACCTTGGGTGATTAAATTCTCACTGACATTAACATATGACAACCTGTTAGAATGATTTGTAAGTCTTTACAGTTTTATAAATAGCTTTATCTCTTCATTCCACATGAGGAAAAAGCGAAGTATTATTTATTGTACGTTTCTACCACCACAGCATGGAATATTTCAAAGACTTATTTTAAGTTTTCTGGAAGTCTCTTGATATTAAAGGACTGCAGATACAAGATGATGAAACCTTCTTTATATCTTCTGGCCCCCTGCTGTACATGTTGTTACACACTGTTTTGTAAAAGAACTAGCTCTAATCCACACAAAAGAAGGCTTTCCTTTTATTGTTGTGCAGTTGTAAAGCTAAAGCAAGCCATCATAATTTCATTAAATCATGCTGAATTACTTAGAAATGCTGAGAATGACTTGTAATATGTAATGTTTGCTCTACAAACGGACTGAATATTTATAATATTTAGTTTATACCACGTTATTTATTCTTTAAAAAGTGACATATTTGGTTTTGTTTTCTTAGTAGAGCATAAGGCAAATTGTATTAATTAGGCTATTTACATGATTTCCTAACTTGGAGCAGTGAAAGTTGCCTTTAGCTAGCAAATAATTGGAATTACAATTGCTGGAGATATCACAAGTTTTTTAATTATATCAAGCTCCATCAAGCTCTGATAGGACATTAATAGTTACTCCCCGTCACTGCCAGTGTTTTTTCTCCCTGTTAAGCCATTCCAGAGTGCTCAATGCCGTAAAGCAGAAATACATGACAAGAAACAATAATCTTCCAATTTTATTCCCCAGACTTCAGGTTTACTGGTATATCCCTTTGGGAACATAATGACAGAGCTTGTCTTTCATAAAGACATTGAAAATAGATTATAGTGTAAAAGTTACTGCAAGATTTTAGATAAGCAACCAGTTTTGTTAGAAATAAAAGTGAAGTATGAAAAATACGGAAAAGCTAATGTAGCACAAATGTATTTTAGTACTGTAGAAAATCCTTGCCAACATAAATACTGTTTTTTCTTTGCTCTTGGAAATCAGAGTGGAGGAAGAAGCTCATTAATTCAACTTTTCATTTCTAAAACACAGGGAAAACTCAATCAAACACAACAGTTTCTATGACAGGAAGAGAATTGTCAACGATCTCTGATAAGGTTGGGTGCAATCTAGGCTTATATCAGGCTTGATTTTAATTCAGTAATAGGCATAACGTACTTCTAATAAAGCTGTGAATAACCTTTTTTCCAGTCTAGCAGTGTTACTCCAAGAACTTCAGACAAAAGACTTGAGAGCACTATAAAGTGCATCAGAGGCAGAAAATGAACCTGGTTCCAAATGACCACCATAATGAAAGAAAGGGATGCACAGACATTACTCTTTCAAGCAAAATGCTCCATGATCTGAAAAGATTGTCCTGTGTCTACCTAATTTAAGCATTTAGCTATTTCTACAGCAGATGGCAAGTGCATACAAAATTTAAGTGAAAATAGGTATCTTACCCTGCTGCACAGAAAAGGCAGAGCAGGAAGTCAGTGTCACCATCCTTTCACTTATTGGAAAGTGCCATAGGCTAAACATCTGTAGATTGATGAAATATATAGCATTGTGGGCAGTTTTTAGGATTTTTTGCCTGTTTCCCATTGTTGGATTTTTTCCAGGTAATTCCAGCTCCTGAAACGACACAAATAGGTAAGAGTTTCAGTTTGGTTGGAGATGTGTTTTGCTGAATTTTTTAGATTAAGTTTCTAGCCAGCTCTAATAGCTGGGACAAAAATTGTAAAAGGTAAGAGTTAAACACTAATTTGTAAGAGTTAAACACTAATGATCAAATACTAATGCTTCAAGTTATTTTTTGTTTAGAACATCATAATCCTGATTCCTTTAAAGAGTTGCAAATAGAAATGGCCCTTTCTAAATTGTTATCAACTAATTATCTGCTAATACATCCACAACATCAAAAAATCCACAGTTCATGACCTTCAGTGTTCACCATCTCCGATTTTATATTCCCACCATCTATATATCCCTTATATCCCTTATTTTCTCACTTAAGACATCACACAATACCCTACCTAGCCCCTATGGCTTGCACTGATCATAGATGAGGAGAGAGCATAGAAGAAATAGTTGTGTTTTTTCAAAAAAAAAAGGAGGGCAGGGGCAGAGTTGTAGGTTAATTTTTGATCAAAATGTTGTCTCTAGCAACATCAGAAAACAACATCCACTGTTGGACCTGAATGTGTATGAACAATCTTCTAAAACCAACTACTAGATTATGATGAATACAGAGAAATACACTTACGCAGTTAGTACTGAATATTCAAAAGTTTTCTATTTCTCAGATGCCAGAAAGCTGTTTAAAGCTTGGCATTGTGCTGGGCTAATTATTTCAGATTTTCCACAAAACATGAGAAAAATTGAGTAAAACTCCATTAAACATTTTAAAGACTTCTGTTTGGTGAACTGAAAATTCAGTTAACCTCTCAGGAGTTACTGTGCCAGATTTGGAGATTAAATTCAATTATAGGTAGAAATGGGCATTTCTATTTCTGCTTCAAGTACATGTTGCAACACATTGTTGAAGCTATTTCCAAAATTTCCATTACGGTTTTAAGGAGAAAAATAACTGCTGAAGTTTTCAGTATTTGTTGCCCATTAAGTATGTGAGTGGCTCGGAAGGAGTTAACCAAACAAGAACCTATCTACAAGGAAAGTCACCAATTAAGATGAGATACAAACCCAGGCATGTGCATGCACAGGAACAAAACTCATTTTAGCCCTCCTAGCCCACAGTAAATCCATATCTGTCCATTTAGATACAGTAAATCCCTTCTAAAGAGCAGAACTTCATTTTGAACAATATACTATAAAAATCTGAATGTTCCAAATAGACACTGTTCATGACTTTTCTTCCTTCTGCTGCAGCAACATTGATGTTCTTTTTTTATCTTCATCCTTTGACTTGCCTATTCTGTCTCTGTGTCACTAACACTGTTTTAAGGAAAACCTCTGCAAAGCAGTACAGAAACTAAAACGGAGTCGTGGAAGACAAATGACAACATAATCTAGGAAAAACACTGTTAAGAATGAGTGTAAATGGGCAATTCAAATTCTACTGTCCAAACAGTACAATGTGACAGAACTTTGAGATAGGTGACTTAGAGACATGGGTGTTCAAATGAGATATGGTCAAACATATATGCATGTGTGTTTCTATGGCTGTAGCTCCAGGTAGCAGTATGAAGCAGACACATTGCCTGTGACAGACTCCAGACCCCAGACACTGCTACTGTAAGACCATCCCTAGTGTACCATAAGTCCCTTTGCAACTTCTTGTTACCCAAAATGCTAGGGAGGCAAAGCTGGTGAAAATATTTGCACTCATCAAGCCTCCAAGCCTCTCAAGTTTAACACCTTTCACAGCACTTTGGGAGATGAAATAATTTGCCAGAAAAAACTGTTAAGAATGAGTGTAAATGGGCAATTCAAATTCTACTGTCCAAACAGTACAATGTGACAGAACTTTGAGACAGGTGACTTAGAGACTTCAGCCAGTGATGGACTGAAGTTAAGGCTAGGAGTCAGGTAACCTGACGTCCTCTTTCTGCCAATATTCAGTCTGAATAGGTAGCTCACACATGGCACATACCGTTGCTCCTCTCATTAACACCCTCCACCATGCACTGGTGCTCAGACAAGGCCCTCACTTCAAAGATTATTTGAGGCACACTGGCAACATATGCATGAGAGCAAGTTATTTTCTCTGTCTTGCAAATGAGGAAGCTTACATATAAAAAGGTTGTAGCTTAAAATTTCAAAACACTTGTAAACTGCCCGTGCTGGATCAGGGTGCACTTTACACAGACTCCACACAAGCGTGCCCTGATGACGGAGCGCCATGTCACCAGGCTCAGCACTGCCGGCACCCAGGCAGCACCCACTGCAGGCATCAAAGGGGCTTTGAGTCTTACAGGCTGTATTTTATCAGTACAGATATTAGAGCATAAAGCAAAGATATACCAGATGAAATGTAAAAATGTAAAAGATGTGAGCAGCCACTGACCTCTGCCCCTCTGCCTGCACCAGGGCCTCCCGCCTTCCTCTCACCCAGCACCCTTCAGTGGTTGCTGTGCCACAAAAATTGCCGGGCAGCCTCCCCCAGCTGCGCGGGGAACTCCTCCTTCCCCCTACCGCTGAGGCTGGGCCCCGGCTGCCAGCAAAGCCCCTCTTCTACAGGGCAGCGGCCCCTGCCCTGCCCCTGCCTGCCGGCACTATCTTCCAGAAGCTTCCAGCAGCCTGCAGCAGGGAGTGGGACTACCATTGCCTCGGCCCTCAGGGCTGCAACAGCTGAGAGGGACGGCCTACAGAAAGAGGCCATCCTTCACAGTCATGGCAGCCTCTTTGCTGAGGGCAGGAGAGCTTCTTGCAGCTCTTGATGTAGGGATTTGTGTTTAACCACGGAGCAGAAGTCAGGAATAGGAGTCGCATGGAGGTGGGGTCAGCGAGGTCTCAATTATCCTGGTTTTGCCCTCGAAATGATGGATGTCAAAGGAAAGTCTTCATTTTCCTGTGGCAATTTGAAGATTTCTGCCCTTAATCTGAGTTTGAAGGGGGAAAAATGGGTATAAACACTTAACCATTTGACTCCAGAAGGTCAATCAGTGGAGAGAAAAGACTTTTAACTCCAGGCAATTTGCTGTAGACACCAGCCATTTCTTATCATATTGAGTTAATCAGCAATTTCTTTGTTTTTAAGGATTACAGACACTGATTAAAACAAAGCTCTGCTCTTTTTCTGACGGTCTCGCTGCACAGCCATGAAAGCATTCCCACAGAAGTATTTCTGTGAAGCATCATCTTCCCACAAGTGCAACCTCATTTAAATATCAAGGCAAGAGCCCAAAATACGTGCCCAGCTTTTCACAACATGCATGGAAGCATCTAACACGGGATATTTTTAAAAGGCTGGGCAGAGAGAAATGAGGCCTGCTTTCCTTTTTCCAGCTCAAAACAGGATTATACAATACTGCTTATGTCTTAATCAGAAATTTTTTTTAAAAAAAAGATAGTTTTAATTATTGTATTGTTTTATATTCTTTGCACTGGAAAATCAAAACCAACAATACACTTGTTCACCCGTCTACATGTTTCATCCTCGTTAAGTGAACTATGCTGTATTTTATGCATTAATCTTGCTGAAATTAGACTTTTGGGGAGCTATGACCTTTGTTTATTTTATCATTGAGAAGACAATCAATATATTTTTCTGCCTTCATGCATGCATGCATACATGCAAAGCAGTTAAGCACTGGCTATTCTGCTGTAATTGTTCCACTATGAGATGAAAGACTTAAATTCCAGATACTACTAATTTTGACAAATAAAATTAAGTAAATAAATAAAAAAAATCAATAAACAATACACCTATTGTAGGATCCCAGTGACTGAAACTCATAAAAGTTACTGAAAAAAAAATCAGCATTTTTGTAAGTGTGACATTTCAGTTTCAAAATTTTATCCTGAACAAGCTGACTTACAATATGAAAAATTTTGAGAAACGTAGCAGTAAACTTTTTGGACCTATTTCAATAAAGAAACTACAAACAAACTAGAGACAGAAATGAGCCCCAGGTCAGGAGCTCACCAGTAACTGTATTTGAATGATGCTAGCAAGAATAATAAAGTGTTTTAGTAGGGATATCTGTAAAAGATCAACTTAATATCCAGTATGTTAAAAAGTCAGTGTACCTGAAACCTTCCCACTTCTACTAAAGAGTCTGTATGCAACATGAAATAAGTCACCAAGTTTCTCTGTGCCCCAGACCACATCTGCGAAAATAACACAATACTTCAGTACCACATGAAGAGGTCGTTAGGAAGGGCAGGGGTATTAAAAGAATGGGGCCAGATTTGGGGAGACAGAAGAATAAGGAATGGACATGCCAAAAAAGATCAAGCCAAACTCTGACTAGAAGCCTTAAGTACAACAATTTATAACACGAGTAAACAATAAAACATAGGGGAAAGGAATACATTAAATAGGGAGTGAAAGTTTATTTTGACTGGTATGTTCCTCTAGCTGTGAGAAGAAATAAATCTGATTTGGCTAGAATTAGTCCTACTATAACTGTATGTTTTGCCCTTACTGCCAGTCTGATGTTTCTTCACTGTTGTAATTAAAGAGGTGTTGTAGGTCCTACTTGCTTTCATAATGGGAGTAAGGAGTAACTGCTGATACAAGCTAACAGCTGGAAATATGTAAAATAAACACAAGCTGCGCTACTGAAATCATAGATCCTTTTAAAGACCCACCTGTCAATCAAAACATAAACCCACATGCCATATAGCCCTAAACTAAAAGTTAAGAGGAATAATCAGGGCTGTATGTTATTTTAGGAAGGTAATGGATTAGAAAGATACGTTGTTTTAAATCAGTCATCAGCTAAAGGAGTGGCAATTCTTTAATAATGCCAGGATTGGTTTTGCAACTGAATAGACCAGCAAAAAGCTGGCTGGGTGCACTAGTAATCTTCAAAGCTTGATTGCTTTTTCTGATAGCTTTAGAAAATTAGTGGATGAAAGCATGTGTAATATATCTGGTCTGAGTAAAGCACTTGATGTAGTGTCTTACAAAATCTTTACTTGCAAAATTAATTCAAATTGGCTTGGACATGGAGTACTGTCGCTTGGATTTAAAAATGGCTGGCTGAGTGCAAGTAAAGGGTAATGAAAAATGGCAATGTATCAAGTTGGTGGGAGGTGTCTGGTGGAGCTCTGCAGGGATCACTGTTTGGTCCTGTTTATTTAACATCTTCATTAACAATCTGGAAGAGGGAGTGAAACAGCGTGTTAATTAAACTGACACATAATAATAAATGAGGAATTGCTTCTAATGCCAGCAGTAATACTTTACAAAACTGCAGCATACTACCAAGGTTTCAAGAAAGGTTAAAAGTGTTAATAACAATAACTTAGCTGAGATGTTATAATTGCACCCTACCTTTTAAATAAAATAGCCCAAAATATACACTGTGGGAGTCAAAAGCCTACTAGCAATCTACTAATTTAGAGCATGATTGCACAGTGTATATAAACTACAGTAACTGGAAACTGCCACTGAAAGAAGAGCTTTATTTTTACCCTAATGTTTGCAGTGCATTAAATTCAGTGGTAAAGACTGAGTCAATTCAGTTCACTAATCTGATGGAAAACCAGTATTTGGAGAGAGGGTTGTTAAATCAGTTTCCAGTTGTTCCTACATGTGATTGACTGCTAAATATAATGTAAAGGAGGAAACAGAGGGACAAGAGAAATCGATGATAGGGCTGCATCTTTTAGTATCACTCACAGTTAAATTGGATTAAATATAAGGTAACCCACTCTCTTAAATATCATTTTATAGTTTCATATGAAAGCCAAAATTCAGCTTTTTAGAGTACTGTTTCCACAATGGCAAGACAGTAGTCTACTGTTACAACATGCTGTATTTACTTTAGTTATAAGTACTTCTAAAAAACCTCAAATAGATAGGTAAACATGAAGTTGTTCACTGAACAGTGATGAAAATTGGTCTAAGACTACAGTGAGTCACAGGAAAGAGTTCTCAAAAATAGGCTGGAATGCTAGTACTCAGAGCCACGTATTTCTGTTTTACAAATATACGCAATATAAAGACAAATCTTAAATAATGGTGTTATTATCTCCCTGCTTTGAATGATTTACAGCGGCTTTTCTAGGCTGGCCCTTGGGCTGCAGTACTGCACCGAATCATAAATGTAGACTCATTTTTAAAGGGCAGTTGGATGCTACTTCCTAAAAGGTAAGAAAAATGAAGAGAACTTTTAAGGTCTCCTTTACCATACTCAGTTTAAATTGTACTGAGACCTCGTGAAGTCCCCAGAAAATGAGAGAGTAGTTTAAAGCTACGAGAGTCTCACGGTCATAAAGAGACTTCCTACATTAGCAAGAAAGGACTGTAAAACAATTAAGGAGAGTAAAGTAAAGCTTTGCAGTCCTCACACTAAATGCTTTGTCCTGTTCGCTTGTCGTCGCAGCTTTGGAGGGCAAAGCCCTATAGTCAGACAGGAATAGATAGATAAGCATCTCCATCTGTCCAATGGAAGTCCGCTCCAGAATGGAGCTGTGTGAGATTCCTTGTCTTCCTTGCATTGAATCTGTCATGCTTTATGTTTAAAATGAACTCAGACCTATTAGAGGAACCTGATAATAGGATGCGCTGTTTTGATGTCACAGCCATTAGATAACTTTCTATTCATGAACTAGACACTGATCCATCATTCAGAGGTGTAAAACATGAATCATCTGAAGCCAGTAGTTACACTGATGTAAATGAGAACAGAGAAACCCAAATTCATTTGTCAATATATAATAACAGATGATGTGTATATATAAGAGCATTCTATGCGCTTTAGCTGCAGTAGAGAGGAGTTCTCTTGGCAGGCATTATGTAATACCCCATAACCTCTCTTGCAATGGTATAGTGAAAAAACACAAAAACATTAGAAGTTGTTTAGGTGTCAGCTATTATATTACACTTTTCTCAACTAATTTATTCTCTGTGGCCTTGACCTGAATGCTACTATCCATTAATGGCATTAGTTTTGTTTAGTATTATTTTTAATCCTCTCTTTTTAAGAATTTATTTTCTTTTGTTGTTGTTGTTGGGGGGGGGGGGGTGGGGGGGGGTTTGTTTTTTTTTTTTAAACTCCAGTAATTTGTGAAGCAGCTGCATTGGTCATGAACTACTTGCATTTTATTATACCTACAATGATTTTTAAACAGAAAGAATCCACTCATGGGAACGCTAATCCTTCCATTATAGAAATAATTAAGCTCTTTTATTTGCAAGATGAAAATCTTTAGGGAACATATGAAAACTAGCAAAGAGCATTTTTTTTTTTTAAAGAGGGAAAATGATGATATAAACAGACCTGCTAGTGTCTAATAAACTGTGGCATATGGAAAGGCATACAAACACTTACATAAATCTTTCCCAGTAGTTCTTCCATTTGGCTCAGGAAAAAAGGATATTCTACAGAACTTTCTTTACAAAAATACGATAGCAATTTCCCACAAGATCTTTTCTAAGTCTTTTCAATATGAACACACTTCCATTCTTTTATTGTAAATGTTAACCTAGATATTCTTATTCTATGTTTCTATTCTATAATTATCTATAGACTGTACTTGTTTGCAAAACACACTCTTCCCCAGGTAAACAAATTTATTAGATTTTTATTTACTTTCTTTAGTTTTTGTTGTAATGGTGTATTTTATATGTAGCAATTTCTATTCCTAACCCTCCTATGTTATTTGGTTCTATACACTGCACTATATTTACGCATGTAGGATCTAGCATATTAATGCTCAAATATTTTTCAAAACTTGTTGACGTAAAAGTGCTCTCCAATCAGCGGATTTTGGCTCATAAGAGATAGAGGAATACAGGAATATTCCATAACTGGTCACGCCTGGTGAGGATGCCATAGCGGGAAGAGAACAGCTGAGGTTACTGAGCTGTGAGGAAGGAGTGTTTAGAGGACAAAAAAACAGAAAACTATGAGAAAACAGACTTCTGCTCACTAGACAAGTTGCTTTATATGTGTCTGATTTGAGGCAGGTGGCAGTGTCCTGGTTTTATGTTACACCTGGTGGAGCCCTGCTTTCCTGGAGAAGGCTAAACACTTGACTGCCGATAGGAAGAATGAATGAATTACTTATTTTGCTTTGTTTGTGCGTGTGGCTTTTGCTTTACCTATTAAACTGCCTTTATCTCAACCCATGAGTTTTCTCACTTTTACCCTTCCAATTCTCTCCCCCATCCCACTCTTGGGGAGTGAGTTAGCGGCTGTGTGGGGCTGAGCTGCTGACTGAGGTTAAACGATGACAGGCAGGAAGGGAAGTAAAGGAAGGGCTTTACTAAGTTACAAGGTTTTTTGTTGTTTCTAATCCATTGATGTTAATAAAAAATGAGATTTTATTGTAAGTTTGAGAAAGTGGCAATAAAATGTATGATGCTGATAGACTTAAAAACAATGCACAAAGAGAAAAAATTCTCAATTTGCATCTACAGTGTTGGACTCTGACCAAGCTGTTACCACTTAGAAATACACTGATGGTGTTATGATAGACAATTCCATGAAAACATCAGCTCAGTGGCAAACACAAAGCAATTGAATGTTAACTATTGTTGGGAAATGAATAAAGAACAGAACTGAAAACATCATTGTTTCAGCACAGAAATCCATTATATGCTTTTGAATCCTTTGAGCATTACAAGTCATTCATACAGTAAAAGTAAAATAGTGAAACAGTAATAGTAGTAGTAGTAGTAGTATAGAGAAGTAAAAACATGTGGCATGATTTCCATATGGCTAAACTGACTAGCCTTTTTTTTTGGTAGGCACAGAGATCACTATGTTTTTATCAAGGCCTATAAAAGTCATGAGTGGCATGGAGTCAATGAGCAGGGAGTTATATTTCACCACCTCTTGGAGCAAAAGAATTAGAAGGCATCAAACAAAACAAGCAACTGATGGGTTCAAAACAAGCAAAAAGAGGAAATTCTTAATATAGAACATAGCTCTTAATAGAACACATCATTTAACAATGAAACTTGGTGCTTCTAGATTCAGTGAATGCTAAGACAGTACAAATTATACTACTGGTTAGAAGAGCACGTCAAACAAAAATCTACCAACACTGTGAAATAGAGACGTTCCTTTGATAAAGATTGCTGGAAGATGATAGAGTACCACAGTATACCATGTTACTAGTAAACGTATTTCTCTACATACTTGCTATTGGTCACTACTTAGGGGCTAAACAGACCTTTATTCTCAGCTAGGTACTGGGTTAGATAGTCCTCGTTCTTTTAATTCTGTTGTTTCTCTTCTTACAGAAGATGGAGAGCGAATTTGCATCCTTTGTTTTTGAATTTTCTTTTAAAATAGAACGTGATGTAATAAAATTATTGTAATGAAATATATTAATATTATATAGGGTTGGGTTTTTTTATATTTCCTTGATATGTGCATACTTCACCAGTGAAGTATTTTAAACTGTTAAACACTTAAAATGCAAAAAGGAACAAAAAAAATATTTACTCGCTTAATAAGTACAACAGTGTCCGAAACTTTATTTTTTGGCAGCACAGCTGATAGTTTTTTCTTGTCCCAGTTAAAAACTAGAAAGATGGAAAGATTAATTAAAATAATATAAGCTTTTTAAAAAGTTCAACTTTGGGGGTTTACCTTTTTCCTGAGTTAGAGCAATGGCAGAGTTCCAGATGTGAGGTTGCTGATCATGACTGTTAACATGCAATTCTGCTATTATTTTCTTAAGAGTTTGTTTGTACTCTAACATACAGAGCATCCAACATCTCATTTAACACATGCTTATTAAATATAATTATTTTCTCTCTATATATGTCAGACATATTCAAATGTTGATTTGGTTGTTGGAAATCAAGTTAAA
>NW_009623929.1:81749-83920 GCF_000690535.1 Cariama cristata | reverse complement strand
TACTCTAACATACAGAGCATCCAACATCTCATTTAACTGGGAAAAAAAATCAGATATGATTCTACAAATACCAACCTAACAGCTTTTAATCCTTCCACAGGAAGGATTCACCAGCTCTGTTAAGTGTGTATAAGCTGCTGCGTTCTGCTTTTGCAGTTCCATTTGCAATCTATTTACAGGCTGAAAAGCTAAAAAGGAATGAGAATATTTCTGAAACCACATTTTGAGAATATCATTTAGACTCATATTCAAACAGCTGTAGGTGATTGTAATAGACTACTTTGAGAAAGTTAACATCTTGTCAGGTAGACTAAGTGGTTGCTTCTATACTCCTCTTTACTATTTATGTGTCAGACTTCCACAGAAATAATCAGATGATGACAAATCATCCAACTAGAAAAATTAAAAAGTTACTACCTCATGGGTTGAATTAGTCCTTTAGTGACCCATTGCAGAGAATCAAGGCCTCCAGTCAGCCTTATGGGTATGGGAATCTCGATCCTTCACCCAGTACATGCAGAACAAGGGTGAATTGCTTTTAATAAAGACTAAGGCCTAGTAGGAATCTGAGGAGCACCACGTGCAAGAGAATAGGGCCAGAAGTACTAAGATTCTGAAGCCACAGATCCACTATCCTAAGACAGATGTGCCTTCATCTGTGTAATAGAGCTGGTGTGGCTTTTGAGGATTCCCTCTCCTCAGAGGTGTTTTTGTGTTTGTTTTTTTTGTGTGTGGGGTTTTTTTGTTTTGGTTTGGTTTTTATGAGCACCATCATATGGATAATGAGCATCCTGATGAACATATGGATGATCTACAGCAAACCTGGAGTTATATCTAAAATGAATCTGTGGCATGAAACTTCAGGCTTGATTTATCTTATAGCACACAACTATTTGTGATCCTTGTCGTTTTGTGGAGAATAGGTTTCGGCAGTAAATGATAAGCAATCAGACAAGATCAGTGCTTTTGTTGAGGAGCTACTTGCAGCAAGCTTTCCTGTGCTTTAACTGACTTCCAAGACACAAAGGTGATTGCATCAGACTTAAAATGCAGATGAGACTTTCAAAGGGATAGCCATAGAAATAATAGCAGCTACTCTGTTAATTTCCATCATGAGCTGAACACTGTCTTGACTGTTACACTGAGTACTTCTTCAACACTGACATAACTCAAAAAGAAGAAATAAAAAAATCCGAGTATTCTTTCTATTCCTTTAACATTCAGAGATAGCCCTGTAGACATCCTATCCAGTTCTTGAGAAGGATACACTGAGGAAACGACTGGATTCTAATACAGTCAGAATATGAGACAGGTTTTTACAAAACATCGTTATCTTACCAGCCAGAATATTTAAACAATTCACGGCAGACTAATGCAATTTGTGCTGCTACATTCAGTGTTATGGTATGTCGATCTGTGAAAGGAGCTACCAGTGATACCTGCAATGCCTTGGAGCAATGTGTCCGAATGTGGAGTTTCCAAGTTACCATAAGAAGAAATTACTGTGTTTAATCTAATTAAAATAGGTTTTAATAAACAGTAAATTGGAAGAAACTGACATAAAGAGATAGCCTAGCATAAAACCAAAACCCGTTAGCTTTAGGTAAAATTCAATATCAAGCAGCACCCAATAGGCAAGGGGTTGGCAATCTCATTTTAGCTGGAATAGCCTTTTTCTTAGAGTATCTCACTTTCCTTGGATACTCAGCCAAATATTTATCTGACAGGGAAGAAGACACCTCTTCCAAATTCTGATGGACAGTACATACTTCAATATCCTGTAGTTTTGCATTCTCCTGAAAAGACAATCTTCATTCCTCTGTAGCCTTTTTTTTTTTTTTGTGGGCTGCAGATACCCAAAGAAAGCTGAATGCATCCTTCCTTCCCCACATCTAAAGATGAACAGATTTGACAGAGAGGTTCAACTGTTCGATTGGTAGTGTCTACACATGTTACTCATCAGATGTATTAATGTCTGGCTTGTTAAAGTAATTGCTAAAAACAGTCAAAGTTTTTGTAACCAAAACCTATTTTAAAAAAGCCTATTGAAAAAAAGCCTATTGTAAAAAAAGAAGTGTGTAAAGCTGAATAGAATGTCTCAGAATATTTACTTCTCCTTTCTTTCAGTCTCTGAAGCTGGACTTGAAATGTAGCAAACAGTCATCTTGTAT
>NW_009623929.1:53569-81735 GCF_000690535.1 Cariama cristata | reverse complement strand
GGCAGATTCTGCATAAAATTCAACACAATACAAAACCAATTAGTAAGAGTGGCATATTATTTTTGTAATCACTAATACAGACTACAACTGACTGTCAGATATGAAAGAGGATAGTAATTTGTAGAGATAAATATATACAGTGGCTAAACAGGAGATAATGTAGTTGTATAAGAATTGAATTTGATATCTAGACTTTCTGGAATCACAGGCTCTAAAGCACATATAATCCACTCACCCTTTTATCTGCCTGAATTTAATAGACTAAGTTTAGTATTATGTACTTTACTGTGATGCAAAATCATACCAGGCAGCTTTAGAAAAAACCCACAAGTATCCCACATGTACATCACAAGATCCTATTTGTTGTCATACCCATTTGGTATTGAATATTTTACCATAATTTTTTCTGCATTTCAAGGAATACCACATGTTGTACCTGTTGCCAGTGTTGTGACTCTCATTTTTTCCTTAATTTCCAGTGTGTGTGTGGCATGAACAGGTTGCTGCTATCCTTGCCATCCTATGTCATTCTTCTCATACAGCCAACAAGAAGTTCTATGTGTCTTTCCTTTACATATTCTTAAAGAGATGTTTCTCTCAGTTAGCACCTTTTCAATCTTCCATCTTAATCTCCAATAGCATATTACTGGGTCCATTCTTACTATGTGTCCCAAATAATTTTTGGTAATTTGATCAAGGATGCTACTTGATTTGAAAACAATTTTATCCAAAGAGTATAGCAGGGAGGAAAAAAAAAAAAAAATCACTGTAATTGTGTCCAAATGCTGTGATAAAGTCAGGTGCACATGCAAACAATCATGAAAATATTATAAAACTCTGCACTATTGTGACTTTCTCTATGAGGATGATTATGTGTGTCACATGAATGAATCCTGAAGTTTTTTTTCCTGATTCTTAAGGAAAACTTGAGTTCTAAAGATTTTATCAGTATCTGCAGTTTTTCAACACATGCTAATGTTTTCTGTCTGTTAGATACTATTATGTAAAGTAACTAGTATTTAACTCGAAAAAGAAGTGAAATTTTTGAGTTGGACATAATATTGTGACAAGCATGTATTTCATCCTAATGTGCACCCCTCTTGGTGAGCATTCATGAAACATTAGTCAACAGAAATTAAATACATTTTCATCATATGGTGAGGTTAAGTAGGATCTTTGTCAGGTAAGCAGGTCATCACTGCATCTATTCTGCCTTGTGTGTTTTGCAGGGAAAAGCCTAAATACAGGATTTAGAAATGTCATAATTACAGGAGGAAGAGGTAAATAGAACAAAACTGAAGGACACCTTGTATGTCTGTTAAATGACTTATTTTTTTGTCTGTGTTACTGGTTAAGTATCATCTGTTAAAAGTGAAATTGAGAATTTGGGATATAGTAATTAAAATTGTGTGCACACATAAAGCAGTACTTTATATTGCTCTACCTGCAGAAATGTAGACATGAGCATGAAGGAAAAAGGTGAGTTGATTTGGAATTCCCTATCACTATGAAAAAAACTAGCTTGTTCCCGCATAACTGTTGCCCAACTGGGATTTTGCTAACTTCAAAGCTCTGTAGAAAACCAAGAAAGTCCAGTCATGAACTAACATCCAGATGAGCCACAATACTTCTGCACTGAGAATCAGCACTCTCACTTAGCTAGTCTTACCACATCCATGTAAACAAAAGACATAACAAATCTTTGATTTGAGGGCAAGAATAGGCATAAATCATTCTGTTTTAAGTGAATCAACTTTTGGGGGTTTTGTTGCTGTTGTTAAAAAAGAAAGCGTAACTGTTATATAGTTGCTGAAATACTGCTGGTAATGGGGGAATTTGCCTTAGTAAATAAACTTTGAGAAGTGCACTTGCCATTAGGTTAACTTATTTGGGGGGTTTGGTTTTATTTTTTATATGGCAGCAGTGTAATATTCGATGTCTCCTGAGCTTCCCTCAGGAGAAGTCCACAGTCAGCAAAGCAATGAAGTGTTTGTGTGCAGCTCTAAGTCAGACAGTTAAGGCCCCAACAGCAGACACACACAGTCCCCTATTGTTTGGTGTTAGTCAGTTCTATGCGTTACCAATGCCCATGCTTCCACTCACTGTGAGTCAGCTGTCAGAAGTCCCTATGTTTCCCTAGTGACGGAGGTAACTTTGGCACTTAGGTAGGTCTCTGAATCACTGTGTTGACATCAAGGGCCCATAATTTAAGCACTGTGCTCCCCAAAGTTGGAGATGCCAGAACAGTCTCTCCAGTACTGGGCCTTGTCATCATTTATGATACAAGATTTCTCAAGCATTGTGAAAAATCTGCCATGTCCTTAAAATTCACAAGAGAAAATGAATGTAGAGTCCAACTCTTCCCATGTGCAGAGTCTAAACGCAAAGGAGAATACAGAACTTTGATATCAAGAGCACACCGAGCATTACTGTGGTCACTGCAGACTCTGTTATTCTCTATACTTAATGTGATTTCAATGAGGAGAATGTCCCTGCCTCAACAGGATAAACATGCTGACTCCCACACTGAATCCATCTAGCACAATGAAGTCAACAATATATACTCTATGAATGTTAATACTGAAAACACCCATACACAGTAAGAATAGAGTAGTAGAGTGCTTGTCTGTGTAATCAGACCTCAGTATAGACCTTTATGCAAAAAAGACATCACAGAACTATTTACCCTAGGACTATTGTTTTTGTCGTTATCATTTTACACATTTGGTTTATTTTTTTCACTTTGTCTCCTGTGGCTTTATGTAATGGATAATTACTTCAAAGCAGCTTATATTCTTAATTCTCGATTAATAGGCAGTATAAAATATACCATTGCCTCAAGTTTTCAGTTCTCTTATAATTCGTTTGAATTGCCCCTGTGCTTTCCTGCTTTTCAGAATTTATGGACTTGGCCTCACTGAGTAGCTTTAAAGAATTTAGTACTTTAAGTTAATGTCCCTACATAAAAGAGATATGAAGAAAATGATCTGCCAAAAAATCAATATACATTCTATATTTTAAATATCTAGAAAGATATTGGAAGTGGTATAGAATGGAGAACTTACTTAAAAGTGAAAAAACTTCTATAATAGCCAATACTATATGAGCAAGGAGAAATTTAAACCTACATTAAAGCTCACGTAAAAGACGACAGTGGGAGAGAAGCTTAGACTGTACTTGTTCAAATTATACATATGAGATAAAAAACCCTTTTATGACTATCTGTGAGAACAGAAAATATCAGTAATACTAAAATACAATAAAATATTGCTAACTGTCCCCAAATTTTATCTGAAGATGTCATCCCTGAAACTCAGATCCTGCTGTAATATCTGAGCATTTAGTTAGAAATTGTATTCTTAACATGAAATAAGATACTATACTGTCAGTTGGACCTTCTAATAGGTAAAATGGGAGCATAAAACCATTTAGACTTATGAATCAAGTGTATGAACAATGACAGAACTTAAAGTAAATAGAATTTTCATTAGAAGAGGGTGGAGTAATGAGCAGTATGAAGAGTAGTCCCAAGTAGCCTAAAGCCACCCAGTGTATTAACAGTATCTTTCCTACTCCAGAAAGTTTTTATTACATTCCTCACTTATAAATGTCAGATTAGCATGCATATCCTAACATTTAGATGAGCAATGCAATTCATCCTTTAACTTTTGTGCCCTGAAAACTCCCAAGATAATCTTTTTAAATTAATTGCAAGTATGAGAAGTTATTTCAGGAAACACAGAGAAGACAGTATTTCCACACCATTTCGTGAGAGAAAGGTATTAAAGCACTTTCACTGTTCTAATCCACTGGTAAAATATTTAACAAGGATTAAGCTGCAGGTTCCTACTACAATGGTCTTCTAAAGAGAAGGAGAAACTGAGTGGAATTCCCCTGTAAGACAGCTGCTGTGAGAATTTGCGGAATCTGTCTGTGCAAACTTAAAAATTTTATTTTGCCATAAAAAGGCCTAAAGTAATATCAGTATTACAATTTTAAGGATTATACATTGCTATCATGGACCTGTCTGAAAATTTTGGAATTGATTCTTTTAGCTAAATATCTGTGTTGAAGTTACAATCGAAGTTCAGCCCAACTATTGAGTTTTGAAATGGTTGAGAGGTACTTTTACAAAAGTGTATTTCCAACTGCCTTGCCTGCTCAGTAATCTGTGAACTTCAGTTGCTATTTTGGACTAAGAAATATTGCAGGCTTCTTGGAAAAATTACTCATTTGATAAATAAAGAAGAGACAAGTACACACCTTAACCTTAATAAACGTGATTAGTAAAAAAAAAAAAAAAAAAGTGTATTTAGCAAATGAGAGAATAGGATTTTTTTCCTGTCTTGAAATTAGAGATTCAAATCCTTTTCTGGAAAAAATGTGTGATTGATGGTAACGCTTTTTCAACATAAATATGGCAAACTCTCTTAAATAGCAAATAATAAAAATCAGATTTAAAAGCAGATAAAAAAATGTGATTTAAATTGTTTTTAAAGGGAATTGCTAAGCTATTAAATTTCTGAGTCTGAATAAATTGTTGGTTTGTAATTCCAAATCTCATTTGTTTTTTTCTTATCTGAATGATAGACTGAAATATCTTTAAAATGTATTGAGCTGGCTTTTTATCAAAGTATGCAGAAACTCACTATATTTATTCTCTGATATAAGCCAGAATAGGAGGCTAAATTTTCAAAAATGATAGGTTTCATTCTTATTTTCTTTTTCCCCTCAAGCTTGTCTTAATCAGTTTTAATCTATTTGATTGATAGTATAACTGAGAAGATACAAATAATATTATTTTAAGAAGGAATTCAGTCTCTCAGTCTTTTTTAATAGGAAAATTTATCTTCTGTAGAAATAGAAAACATTTTAATTCTTACCAAGGAAGTGACTTGGAGTGGAAAAAAAAGCCAGGTAACTAAAAGCCTGAGGTTCAACAAAATTACTATGTTTGAAACACCCCCAAAATCAGAAAACGTTAATGCTAAGATTATGGATTTAATTAAAATAACATAATTAAACATATAGCTGAATGTAGTGTAGAAATAACACAGAGTTTCTGACTTAGCATTCTAGAGAATCAGAGATGCAAAAACTAGAAATAATACTTTTATTTATTCTAAAAGTCTTTGGCAGTGAGAAAGGACCACTTTTCTGTTTTTGCCTGTGAACTAGAAGATTGGTTCATTTTGTGTGAGTAGATAAAGGACCCGAGGATGTGAAAATGTAACATCCACAAAATTTTAATTTGATAAACTCCTTAGTTTATCTCTCTATGGCAGAATGATAAGAAAAATTAACATAGTCCAGCAGAGTGCAGGTCAATGAATTTGTTCTTGCAATGGGAAAATGAAACAGAGTTTGTTCATAAAGTATATACCTTCTCCAAGGCAAGTGGTAAGAATAATAATAATAAATTCTTTGGTCTGAGAATTTCATTAGAAAAAGAAGGTTGCATTTATCTGAAGAGTACATAGGGAAATTTTAAGAAAAAGCATGAAAACTTTTATATTCAAAGCAAATGAACAGCAGCGCATCATGGCCAGAAGAATAATATGCAAGAATAACTTGGGTTTAAGATGAAGAACTTCCAGAAAGAAAGTTAATATTTTTATTAATATTGGAATAGTAAATTCAATTTCAGGGATTCTGAAGTAGCAATGAATTTAATGTTAAATTTAATATTCATAAAAGCATTATGCAAAAAAGAGGAAAAATGTAACTCCAAATGGAAATATTAAAAACATTTTAGCCACACAATTCAAATAGGCAGACATTACATCACAGAGGAAAAGGGAGAGTCTATGCAATGAAAACACGTCTGCAGAAGTATGGGAATTCAGGTTATTGTGACTTTCCAAACAAAAAACCTGTATAGATATTCCCAGCAGGAGTACTTTCATGTTCTTCTATAGGAAACTGTATTTGTAAGTGCTAATTTTAAATGACTGGTTTGAACTGATCTTATTAAAATCTCCAAATCTTAAAAAAAATATTTATATTGAACATGAACAAGTTGTTTTGATAATTCAAAAATCTATTTATTAATATGCCTTTAAAATATTGCTACTCATGTGCAACAGTATGGATGTTGCATGACACATGATCTTTATCAGTACACTATATATGATACTTGATGCTTAGAATGCTGAGTACCACCCTGTCAAACATAACAGTTGCCTCTCCTAAAGACGCATGTGAACTAACTTAGCTGCCCTATGTAGCTCACATAGTATCACCTCAAAGCATTAGTGGACTTCCTTATCCACAGTGCAATCTCTGAGGATGTGATAAGGGGAAGATGAAAATCAAGCTTTCTAAAGTTTGTCTAATGCATGCAGCTGATCGATAATTTGTCTTGAATCTTTTTATATACTAGGCAAGTTTGAGCTCAATTACAGGCTCGTGTATAAAGCTCCTGTGATATCTATTCTATGTATCATCTAAATGTAGTTTGGCTGTAGAAACAATGGAAGGTTTTTTTTGTCCTAGATGATAGTTTCATTTGTATAGTTCCCAACATGCAGCAGTAAAATGTTCAATAGAAGTTGCTCTGGTCCTAAACATAGCAATGGGAGCTTATTATGTCTTATTGTTTATAAAAAAGATGACACCAGTGTTTCATAAAAGTGAGAAATTAGTGCTATTTAGTGTACATTATGTTTATTGTGTTGCAACATTACCAGAATGATAACAACTGAAAAAAGCTGGTGACTGACACCTTAAAAGCTTGGAGAAGGTTCATCCACTTGTAGAAATTTGATTCATTTATATGATCTATAAGTTAAAAAAATTATTGCCCTAACAATGATCTTATAATATCATCCTATAACACCCATCACTGCTAAGTCAGTATCATGTTTATATATATATTTTAAAAGGCTTACACTCATTCAATAAATTCAACTACAATATTAATGCAATTTATCAAGTGATTAAATTATGTCCTAACAATTGGTGGTAAATCAAGTATTTTTTTTTTTTCCTTGCACTAAAATACATTTTACAGACTCTTGTTTAGAACACCCATACTCTAACCTAGTCTCAGGCCTGTACTCAATCAAAAAGTACAAATATGAACAAGGGGATTGTATTCAGCTACCAAAATCTCATGGAAAAAAAATAAATAAAGGAATGAAAGGGAACTGTCTGGGAAAACCTTGAAACTAGTCTCTGAAAGTGCACTTGAGGAAACTGTAGATGTCAGTTATTTCTCCATAGCAAAACTTGGAAAATATTGACAAACACTATTTAAATTTGCATCCAGATACTCAGTTCTAAGAAGTATTAGAATTGTTTGGTCGGGGAATATAAGTAGTATTATACTATTTACATGGCCAAAGAACAATAAGCAGAATCTCAATTCTCTAGTTGAATCTCAATTCTGTACTAGGATGTATCTGTTTTGTATTCCACTTATAATGGATCTGGTTATTTACAAAGGATTATATAATTCCATTTTAATTTTCTAATTTTTTCCCTTACAGTAAAATTCTTTAGTATTACCTCAACAGATAAGCAGAAAGAAGAAGGGTGAGTAAATTCTATTTTTGTTAGCAGAAGCTTTCTGGAAGCATCTGATTTCAACAAACCAGTCTTTAGTGTTTTGGACTGCATGTTCCTTCAGCAGCGCACCAGTAATGGAAGACATTTGCATTCTATCTGAAAGAATATGTTAGCACTTGAACTGTCTTCAAAATATTATCTCTGAAATGCCTGATATCCAAGCAGCAAACTGTTTTCTACAGTATGTGGTGACATCTCTGGATCTAAAGTAATAAGAAAAAAAAAGCTAAAACGGATATATATTTTCTCATGTCCCTTGCTACGTCCATTATTCCATATGCGGAAATTCTGATTATTCTTTTATTCTGTACTGTCTTACTGACCCACAAAATCTTCGTAGCTTATTAGTAGGTTCAGTGTTACTCAAGCAGCTAAAGTTTTATATATGTCAAATACTGCAGAGAGAGAGATGTGAACATGTTTTTCTCTCGCTAAGGCAAATTTTGGCATAACTTTTAAAATAAATTGAAGTTGCCACCTTCTTTTTACTACTTAGTCTACATAAAGCAAACCAAGCTTGTCTTTAAACCACTTAGAAGAAAGGAAGTCTAAGGTATTAGGAAACATAAGGGACCCTTTTAGCTGTAAATATGTTATAAAAGAAAAAACAAAGGGGAAGGGTTGATTTGGATTTATAGCTGTCATGTTTTAAAAGAATCTAGTTTTCATGTATGTGAAGCAATTTCCTATGCTTTGTGTTCATGCTACTCTAAGCTGATGGTGTCTAGATCTTCATTTTCCAATTGGCTCCTCTTTTGACTGCGTTCATCTTAGGGGCAGGAGGAAGCAAGGAGGTTATACTAAACTTCTTTAAACTTCCTTGTTACGCTAGTGATTAGTGTATCTTGCTCGATGATTCAGTTTTAAATGTAGTTTCTAGTGAGGAGATTAATAGTACACAGTTTGGTACAGCAAACAATCTAATTGAAATTGAATGGACAAAACACAAAGAGTCAGAATCATTCAATTTCCAGGACATCAATCCTTTCTTGCTGTTTGAGAAATAAAACAATTCCAGGCCACAGCCTTCACAATAAAAAAAATCCAGATTGTCAAACCCAAAGACAATTAATGACAGAAAGCATTAGAAGAGGATAGTGTAATCTTTGTCCACGTGAATACTAGGCTTCCTCTTTGTAAATATATGAAATTATGATGTGAAATCCTACAAAATGGTACGGCTTGCAAAAAATAAATCCATTCTGTGAGATGTTTTTGGACATTTCAGTTAATTAAGTTTTGTCAGTACCAAAAAAAATCAACATAAAAATAGAACTTTTGCAGCTGGAGAGATTTCAGAGCAGTATATATTGACTTACTAGCAGCTTCTGTAATACAGCCAAACTTGACTGGGATCCACATTCTCTTAAAGGAAGTTCTGAAAACAATAGCACAAGTTTCATTGCTGTCCTGTTTTTTCTCCCCTACTCTCACACACAAAGGAGGAAGATCAAATAGTACATTTTAGTGAGGACTGGAGGATCTCTTGATATACATCTGTAACTTGCAAAAATTGAAATAGTTCTGAGTAACAGTATACAGTGTTGCTTTGTTGAAAATACTGACAAAATTCCACTGGCTGGTGGAATTCCACTGGTCGGTTGACCTTTGTACTTCAGAAGTTCTTCTCTAGATTCTCTTGTCTAGAAGATAGACTTAAACTAGTAGAATTGAAAGGACAACTTCTCATGTTTAATGTTTTGACCTGACCTTGCAAAGCAGTTCAGAAAGCTAGCATACATCTCTTCTTCAACTTTTGTACCATTAAAAAAAAACCACAAACCAAACCAAACTAACCCCTGCAGTCAGTATTTGGTCCTTGCAACTGTGTCATGTTGGGGAATTTCTGAAGATGATGCAGACATAAGATTAAAAAAAAAATGCAATTAATGACATGAGGGTGCACGAACATTTCAGCTGACATTCTCATACATGATTTATACTTTGCCCACTAGTCAGATGATAGATCAGTCAAACTATCTTAGCCTGAAGCACGCAAAAGTGGAAAATGTGTATGTCCTCTGGCTTAGAGCTTTCCCTTGGGCGACTTTGAAAGTGTTTTCTACACTCTTGACAGAAAGGAAAAGGGCGGGGGGAGGGGGGGGAGTAGCTTCTATAAAGACAGAATTAAAAAAAAAAAAAAACAACTGAAAGAGAAACTTTTTCATTTTTGCAAATGTTTTGTAAACTTAGTAAAAGACTCATACTTAAAATAAAGGCATTAGAATTGAAGTGAACAGCAGTTTTACCTCTAAACATGAATGCTAGTCTGTTATGATAGAATTGTTTAAATGCCATGTTTCTGATCTTGTTTGATTATTTTTCAGGCTGTAAGGTATTGATTTGAAAAAAGAAGAAAAACTACCTTGTATTTGGTAGGGAAATATAGTGATTGAAGTCTGGCACCAGCAAACCTCAGCATGACCTGTTGAAATTACCAAAAAGAAAAAGGACTTGGAAAAAAAAAAAAGACGGAAAAAGTCATACTAGCACGAAACTTTCTTCTGTTCCCTCTGGGAATAAAGTTTTCTAAACTTACATACTGCAAAACAGAAATCATGCCAAGTAAGGTCATTTACTTAGGTTAGAGGAGACAAATACTTTTCATCCTAACAAGCATGTACATGTACACCTGTTTGCTGAATATCAAAGCACCCAGCAGAGAATGTCAGGAAGGGATGAAGACGACTGTCTCCAATAAGAGTGTCTGTAGTGAAAAGCCGTGCAAATTTCAGGTAAAAAGAAAAACTCTTTTGACATGGTGTGGATTCTAATTACATACATCCAATCCAAAACTCAGAATTGTTAAGTCAAGAGAGCAGAAAATATTCACATCTATTGCTGGAAGAAATGGTATGAAGAGCTGTTCTGCATATCCAGTGACTATCAAAGTCCAATGGAGAAGAATTGATTGAACCAGAAACTTTTCCCCATTTAGATCAAAGCTAAAAACAGCAGTAAAAAATAATAACAAAAGAAAAAAAAACCAAACTAATGCAACGGACAACATACCAACAACTGCTAAAAGCATAAAATACAAATCAATCCATGTTTTCCACTCGATCTCTAAGAGTCTCGATCTGTAAAGCAAAGCATTAATATCAGGCAGGTTTTGGTGCGAAGATATGTTATGCTTCTTTGCTATAAAAGGCTTCTATGACATCTACTACAGTAAGAAAAATGCATAGGGAAGAATTCTGCAGTTCTGTCAAAAACATGCATTGAAGTTAGAGTTTGTGCCTTATGAGCAAATGGGAAAGATCTTATTACCATATGGGTTCATTTAGATTCATTTTTTACGTAATGTAACTTTAATTAGAAAGAGTTTTCTTTAATGAATTTAAAGATCGACTATGCAGGAGCGAGATTGTTTTGGACTTATATCAAATGCAGATTTAGCTGCTTCCTCATATCTTTAGGGATTCTGAAATTTTAAACTAGTCTGAAATTTCTTTAGAAGTCTTTAAGTGTATTTTGGTAACATTATTAATAGAGTGTCTCTAATTACTGGGTGCTTTCAGTGTAATTATGGAAATGTTCCTGGTACACAGTATTAATTTCTTCCAGTGCTTATAAGTTTGTGCACTGATGTATAACACATTCTAATGCTATCCACAAATGCAACCAGAAGTGGGCTGTAAACATGTGTGTTTTACAGAGAGAAAGAAGATCAGTGAGGAGATTTAACCGCATGCTTTCCCCAGCTTAAAAATATATCCAGTCTATGCAATTGCTGTGTTTATTTGTACAGTAGTGTCCATTAAACTTTCCTAACCTTCCCAGTATCTGCTGTTGGAAGACGTAGCAAAGGTTCATCTATGTTTAATGGTAAGTAGAATCCAGCAATAGTACGATACTGCACTAGTTCCTGTAGAGGTTTGGGAAATATGTTTTTATCAATTATGAATTTGATACAAATATAAACACCAGGTTTTAGGATAGTCTTTCTCTCTAACTCTTATCTAAAACTTTATTATTTTTTATTCTCAGAGGCAAAATAACATACCTGTGATGCTTGGCATGTTTCTGAAAAAGCCACCATCAAACCACCTAAAGAAGTTGTTTACTTACATCCCAAGTTTCAACACTGAAAGAATTGTCAAGCTTGTGATTGTTTATTCTGTTTTAGGAAGAGAAAATTGAGTGGAAATGCACACCAGCCTTAATGAATAACTCAAATAAGACTTCTGTTGTAATCATCATGGGAGTTTTTACCCTTTCCATGCACAAAACGAAAAATATTTTTTTCATTTCAAATTAGACAGAAAATAGAGAAGAGTAAACACATTTCTATCAAAGGAAACCATGTATTAGTCTCTATTACAACCATCAGAAATTGACTCTTGACCCTAATTTTCTAGAAAAATTAGAAAAAAAGAAAGAAAAAAGGCAAAAAATTTACTTTATATTTCTCTGTATTTATATAGATACATATGTCACCAAAGGAGATTTTTAAATTCACAGTAGGCAACTGAGTAGAAAACAATGATCACTGGAATATCAACCATTCACTTGCATTGTGCGGATTCTAATACTCCAAACCAACTGAGCAATTTTGTATGTGCACTCAGACTTGTTTATATTGGAGCAAACTTGCAAGACAGTTACTCCTGAGTCACATACTCAATGTGAGACAATGACAGAATGATTTAATGGAGTGTTTTAAGGAAGAACCTGACTTCTAAGTAAGTTGTGCTACTACATTATTGCTCTCAAGATTATTATTAGATCTAAGCAAATATGACAAAAGAAGTTCTGTAATCAGTTCTCTCCAGCAGTGTTTACACAATTTTGAGGCTCAATTTTCTTAAACATTTGGCTGAGCAACTTTTATGGAACAGTCACACACTTAGAAATGACAGCGTTACCATGACTTTACAAGTCATGGCATATCAAACGAGCTGCATTAATAAAGTATATAGGTACTGACTAACAATTTCAAATAAAAATCCATTTATTTAAACCATCTTCATGGCAACTTAAACTAAGCATTTTACTTTGCAACCATAGGCAATGTGGTCTATTACAGTTACTATGGATAATTATTCATTAAAGTACCGGAACATGGTAGCATTACATTGGATGCTGATATGCCTGCTAGAATGAAATCATGTTGGAATATTAACATAGGGGTATTTTTATATATAAAAGCTGCAAGTATTGCACAAGATATAGCTAGAGAAATCATACAAAAAGGAATCACACAAAAAGGAATCACTGGGAGCTGAGTCTGATGGACTCTTATTTCACCCTGTGTACTGATATAATTGCTAAATAAATTGTTAGCTGGCACCTGAGAACCTCTGCCCCATCAAAAGTTCTAAGAAGGTTTTGTCCACTCAGTTAATCTACCTTTCTGATCAGGGGGCAGGTGGGGGGATAAATCAGACTGTTATAACTAATACTCCTTAGGTCACATCTATACTATGGGGCAGAGCTGCTGCACTGTGCACAGCAGAGCCTTAGTCCCTCAGTGTTCCCTGTCTGTGTGAAAGCTCTAGGTCAGGAGCAGACATATCTCCACCATTCTGGCACAGGAGCTGGGGCGAGTGGGCAAGTGCTCCAGGCAGTGCCCTGATGGGAATGACCAAAGGACTGGGCACTGTGCGTGTTCACGGCAAGTGGACACTGGTAGAATCAGCACTCTGGAACCAGAACAGAGTGACAATGCAAGTTGTCATAGTAGCAGCCAAGAATTTTGAGAAGAATAATTATTTTTAAAAAACAAAACAAAAAACCTCACTGATTTGCAGAGCTGATTTTTTTCTTGTCCATATGTAGAGGCACACCAGTACAGATTCCCCTCTGGTCTGAAGACAATCTGATATTTTGCAGAACCACTTTTAGCCCAGCTCCCAAATCAATTGTTATGATCTATAAAAACAAGAATACCACCTTATCTTTGCAAGAGTTTAATTAGTAGGAAATGTTACATTTTAAAAAGATAATATATAATTAATAACTGCAGCAAAGGTGGACAAAGAAGAAAGAGAAAGTAGTCTTTGTACATCCTTAAAAGCATTTAACATGCTATTTATCTAAAATTAACGATCACATGTAGTAATAAGTAGGAGAAAAGCTCAAATGGTATCACTGTCTGTATTTTTATTCTCTCATTCTCTCAATGAAAGGTTGTTTCACTGTCTATCTATGGCTTCTTGCTATGTCTGAATTTTATTTTTTTTTTTAAATTAAGAGCTACACAGTTATGCCTAAGAAATATGTTTGTCAAGGATCCTTCTCTTGCTGTTCCCAAGTATGTTGACAAAGAACAAATTATTAATACATAAAAGATTTATAAATTTGAGATACCTTGTCCAGGGAAAGTATTTAGTGGGAAAAAGCACGGAAGATGGATTATTTTCCCTTTAATGAACATTCCAAATGTTCAAAGATTGCAAATTCAGAAGAGATTCTGTAGAACTACAAGATGCCTTTTGGGCTACCAACAAATGACAGAATCATATTCACAGTGAGGATAAGAAAACAAACATTATGTTGACTTCTCAGCCTTACTGTGTCACATTCCTTGTATATAATTGTGAGACTACTTCAGCAATAATACTCTAATTTTTGAAGTAATTTGCTAGTGGAATAAATAGGCAAGCAGAGTTTCTTCAAACTGTTTTGAACAAAGACCCTGAAGATGTTTGTTCTCAGTATGGATTGACAGAATATAACCCAGAAAACAGAAATCAAACAGAAAAATTATGGTTAAGTCTGGCATTTAAAGGGGCATATTGGAACTTGAGGGGAAAAAAGGGAGGGGAGAGAAAGCAAGAGCGCACGTGCAGAGGTAAGTAATGGATTGACTGAAATCAGATTTAGCAAACAATATAATTTTCCTGTTTTCCCTTTTTCAGTATTTTATTTAGTCCTTTATTTTATTTTCATTTGCTAGTCTACAACTTCAGCAACATACCACCACTTATAAGACAGAGGTCTGCTACTTTGACCAATACTGGATACCACAAGGACATTTAAACTGCCCATTCCAAAACCATATAAGCTTCATTTGAGCCGTGATTCACTCTACCTGACATTCTTATGTTGATATACTGCTGATGCAATCCATAAATGTAATCCTAAACTTAATTTTTGGGGGTTTGTCTGTTCAGCTCAGTTTGTGAACAGCTCTGGTGTTCAACTTACTGTATTTGTGTAAGATCTGGGACAGAGAAGGGAGACACTTTCATTTTTCAGGAAATAATATCGAAGTTTGCTGTGCTATAAATAAAAGATGAAAGATAAGAACATTAACTAGAGTTGCAAATTCCTTCTTGATACATCCCTCAAGACAGTTTATTTTAGTTTATCACCAACTTAAATGAGCTCAAAACTTTAATCTAGTAGTTAAAAAGCAGAATTATAAAAATAGATTTAGAATTCAAATTCAGTAACAAGATATATGCAGTCTAAAACCTAAACAAGTTTAGCTAAAAGTCTTCTTTTTGTCTGCTTTGTCTTCTTTTCCCAGTTTTTCTTATTTCTAACCTTACTACAGCATCAGTATCTATTCAGCAGTTAATATTGATTTGAAATTTTCCTCAAAGGTGCAAAAGACTTTAATTGATTATTTAAAAGCAGATCCAGGTACTTGGAAGAAAGGTGTTCTAGAAGACAAAAGCACATGAGAAATACAACTTCCTTATGATTTCATCAAACCATTCAGGAAATGCACAAGTCTGATAATTTCTTTAGTTAACTTTAGTGAACTCAGCAGAGTTACAGGAGTGGATTTGATACTGATGGATTACACTCACTTTTTAAGCCTAGTAACCTAAGTAAAATCCTTCACCAAAACCAAAAGTTCCTAAAAAACAGAAATAAGTTCCTATTGTTATACGACCTGCACTTGTCCCTTTCATGTATGTCCTCTGAACTGAAAGCTTTAATAGAAATACATATTACTGAAAAGAAACAGGCGTAGAATATCATTTTATACAGTTTATCTTTCCCATTACCATCTTACTCTTACAAGACTATCTGCAAATTCTGACAGCGCGTTTCTTCCCCTCAAATATTTTATCCTCTTTTGAACGGCGACTGGGCCAAAAGCATATCTGTTGAAGGTCTCAGTTGAAGCTCTCCTCCTAGACTGTTAATTTAAAATTACTTGTTTTTCCACACTAATATCTGTATGATGTGAGTCACAAGAGCATTACAGAATGCTTCTATACACACACAAAAATATTTATGAGCTCAGAATGTCTACTGCTCTCCTTTTTGGTGGGTTTATGAGAACTGCATTCAGCAAGAATCCCATTGTTAAGGACATGGTTGTACAAACACACCTTGACAGTTCTCTAATTGTAAAACAACTTTCAAAATATATTGGTAAAAATAATCCCATTGGGAACACGGTTCTGATGGAGGATTGGCCGAACAATACAATACTATCATTTTAATTTTTTTTTTCCAACAATCTTCCTCAACATGAAAATGGGAATCTGCCTGACATTCATTCTACTTCTGTATTTACACAGTTCATATAGAAAGAGGAGTAAAGATCTGGCATTCAGTTAAAACTCTACAATTAGAAGAAAAAAAAAAATCACTTCTTGCTTTGCTCAGTCGATTTTTACAGTGTGCACGCTACATGAATAATGACATTGAAGCTTGCCTATATTGCCCAACATTCCTCATTATAAGATTCTTTGTATTAGTTACTTTTTTTTCCCCCACTTAAACTGAAATATTATGTATCAGTTTTCCTGTTTGAGTTTAAGGGGAAATTTCTAGTCAAAGCAGTTCATCTGTGACAGAATGAGTCTATTTCTAGATTTTTCCTGAATTCAAACAAACAAACAAACAAACCCACCCTAAAAAACCCTCAAACTTCTTGCCAACCTCTTTTTAAGAATCTGTAGCTTGCTCATGCTTTGACAAGAGATTTGGTAGTATTGTCTTCACATCAATCCTGTCCTTTACATCATGTAGTGGAAATAATGGAAATCAACCAAAAAACGCATCGTTATAAATCTTGTGAAAATGGTTGGTTGTATTGATTCAGGAGAGTTTTGACAGACCTTTGCAATTAACAAGGAACTCAGACCACACATGTAATTTCACTGAAGATGCGATTTTTGCTGAGCATCATAGAGCCCAGAACTACGTGGTAACCTCCCCTGTACGCTAAAGGCTTGTCCGGGTTGATGCTGCAACTAATGACAGTAAACTTTCTCACTTGTGTTCTCAACATTGCCCCACTGTTTGTCAGGAGTCATAAATGAGGAAGCTGCCTAACTTAAATGCTAAGTGAATGGAAAACAGACTAAGTAGATGGGAACAAGATTCCTAGGGAGCTGGTAGGGTCTCCAAGATGAAAAGAAGACTTGGAAGAAAGAGGTTAGGAGATGCAGGTTGAGAAAATGCATTCTTTCTTGACTGCAATATTTGTCCATTCCAAAATGGATGTGCTTCTCCACTGGGAAGGTGTATTGTTTTAGGATTGATCTACATTGGGAATCACAACTTGCTGTTGTTGATCACTTGTTCTGTTAAAGTGACTGATATGGTTTATCCAGTTTCATACTTGCTCATAACTTACATAATGCCAATCTGGGGGAAAAAAAAAAAGAACAAACAAACAAACACAACAACAACAAAAACCAAAACCCAAACCAAAACCACAAACCAACCCACAGATAAACAGTATTAAAAAATTTAAGTTTGCAATACACATCCTTGGAACTGGAAAGTATAATATTACACCATCACATGCTTTCTCCCCTTCCTCTGCATATGAGTACTGTCTCCTTTGGTCATTTATTGCATAAGGTAGACTTGCTCTAGGCTTGAATGTCTTGTTCATTTTGTCTCCAAGATTTCCATTTAATTTATACCACAAGTTAGAAGACACACAGTAAATGATGTAGGGTATTGTGGGGGAAAAAGCAATCGCATGGTTATAGCACTTGAGAATGGCTCTGGGAAACTGGATTTTGTGAGCCTTTTTAAGTAAACTTCTTCATAGGAAATAAGTAGCTCTGTGGTGATGTTTTTATGTTTTTTTACACCGAGGCTCTTGACTTTTTTTTTTTTGGTTTCTGTGAAAACTCAGAGCATTTATTTCAGTACATAAAATCCAAGTTTTCTGAAATTAGCAATAGCTTTTGACATATTTGTCTTTGTTTTTTACTTTCTTATATGTGAAATGGAAATAGTACCCTTGCATCTCACAGGAGCGTTATGAAAGCGCATAAATCAAATCAATGTTTGAAAAACACCTATACATTGTATTGATGAGAACTGCTTAACAGACAGTGAAGTGATTAACAGTTCCTTCCTCAGATCAAAGCCTTAGTGGTATCCAGTAAGCCAGTCAGATGAACAACAATTAACAATAAGGATTAAATGAAATATTGAACCTCTGTTCATTGGGTGAATTAAATTATCTTGATCTAGAAGACAGAGTACAGACCTTATGTTAAAAATAGTCTATGTTTGTGTAATTGCAGTGTAACAGAATTCACTCACACAAGGAAGCCCAAAGTTGTACTGGCAACATTAATTTCGCTATGTAATAAGCTTTAAGTGCTTGCCTTTACCACCTTTAATTATATATTGCAATTTTTTTTCTGGGCATATTTAATCCAAAATTACCATTACATTCAGTAATTGTACTACCCACCGTTTTTTCTGGAATTTATGCAGTAACCAGTTGCTATTCAACAACTGTGATCTTCTCAAATTTGTTTCATTTGTATTCTCTCAGAACAAAATCAGCAGCATACAATTCTAGCTTAATTACCTAAAAGGTGTTTGCACTGCAAATTGTTCCCTCTCTCCTCACATTTTTCTTCTGGTGGCACCAGGCATGAGCACAGAGCAGTAGAAGCAATTGATTAACCTAGTGATAGTTTCTAACAAGATATAATCAGGAGGAGATACTGTAACAATGAGATACTGCCTTCCACCCAATAATCGCAATTTCATGCTGCCCAAGAGCAAGCAGCATGAAATAAAGCTGGAAATTTCTTTGGAAAAATGTAGTCCAGTATATTACCGGTAGAACAAGAGTGTTCTGTGTCTGAACAGTAATGTTCTCATGAACATGCACATAACATTCTCACACAAAAGAACAGCACATGTTTCTAAAGAGGCAAATCAAGTTCATGATGCATAACACCACTTAAATCCTCGTTGTGCCCTAGTTGTCCAGAATTTATTTGGGAAACTCAGATCATCTGTCATCTTATACTTACAGAGTGCAGTTTATTTTCCACAAAATTAAAGCAGCAAGGGAAAGAAAATGCGTCATTATGTTCCCAGTCCTTGAGTACCAGAGCTACCTCAGTCTACTTCAGTTGTTCTGAACTATTGAATAGCTTTTATCAGCAGTACATGATGATGGCTTGCCTATAGGTCTGGTTTTCTGTATACCACTCTGTAGAAATGCAGTATACCTCAATCATACCACCTTTAACCCTCAGCCTGCTGCATCCTGTGCTAAGGAAGGGGAGATTTGTAGGAATAATGTAGAAGAGACACTGAGCCAGCTGGGCATTTTGGGATTTTGCAGTGTTGGAGAGTTTGGGGTAGCTTTGTGTGCCTATTTGTTTTCCTCAACATTTCAGTTAACATGTTTATTCTTAGATAAAATAAAATCTGGATACAATTTTATTTTCTCTGAAAAGCACAATGATTTTAATCGTAACATTATATATCACTATGAAAGCATAGTAGTTATCTTTTTTAATTAATGCCCTAAAGTGTAGCTCATTCTTCAGCACATCACAGGGAAAGTTTGCTGCATAGCATGTAACTTGCTGAGGAATAAAACCTTACTTGGTGTTACCACATCTATTCCATGCGGTGTTCCAAAAAATTTTTTCGTCTAGTCCATACAAATTATAAACTATCCGCTTTAAGTGAAACTGTATTTCACAAAACCATAAACAGAGAGAGTTGGTGGATGGCTTGATTAAGAGGCATTCAAATAGCTGTAGTCGTGATACCCAAGAAGATGGTTAGATGCACAGATCATGGGTACAAACAGTATCAAATGTAGTAGGAGGTATGTGCTAGAGGCAAAACTTTAGCTGTTAGGTAGGAGACATTCCTGTTACCATGAGCATGTCCAAACACAGGAGCAGAGGGGTAGATTGTATATGACCAAAAAGACAGTATAGATAAGATAGGGCAGCACTGTGGAAACTTTTGGAATATAAGGGATCTGTATAGGAGAAGTTCATACAAACCCAATCAGAGCAAAGCTTCTGGTACTGTACTCTTTAAACTGCAGACCAAGATGGAGGTAGTAATTGCACAGAGACCAGAAGATGCATGAAAATGGGCTGTTGCATATACCATGCTACTAGAAAATGTTCATCTAGGAGTTAACAAGGAACTGCTGGTATAAATTCGGAACAATTTCAGTACAGTAGCAAAGTTGGATTTTGATCCTGCCTAGTCAGTAGGACAATTTAAATATCCACCAATAAAGCAACAGGAGTATAAATAAAATAGATTATAAAACTGGAAGGAAATTTAACATTAAAGAAAAATCCAAATAATATCCTCAGGAGGGGTGCTATTTAAGTTGCAGGGAACAGATGTATCCATAAAGAGGTTTTGTTTTGGTTTGGTTTTTTAATTATAAAGCGCATAATGGCATGTTTCAGAAACTCCAAGAATAATTATTGCCATTTCACATGTTTGATACTTGCTGTTTTTTTCCCGTAACTGTAATTTACTTATGTGCAAATTTTGATTCACAGTAATCCTTATATCAACTCACCAATTTACTAACCTACTGTTGACCAAGAACCAGATGTTCCCATCTGCTTTGAATTATTCTCTCTGCTCCACCAAACAATTTAGTGGTTTATGCTCAAATGTATTTTATTCTTCAGTTAACATTAGGGCTTGGAGTATAGCTACAGCCAAAGAGTATAATGGTGAGAAAGATCAGAACTTAACTGCAAAACCCAGAAATGCCAAAGATACTTCTGTATTCTCACAGAAAGCTTTATAACACATGGCTTTCCTCATATGCTATGACAAGACACACTGAGTCAACAGATATTGGCCCCTCCCTCTGGAACAGCAATTATTTACTGTGAATAAGCCTGGTGTAAAAGTCTCTTCTCACAGCAATTACATGTCATGCCTTTATTGACATCACATCCTTACCCTGGAAGTGGGATGGAGTGGTTTAGTTAGGCTTCTTACAGCTTTTCAATAGATAACAGGGGCCAAATTAGATACACACAGTACTATAGGTTATGGTTTAATCCATCCATGGATAATTTGTGGACTTTCTATTAAAGGGAAGAGCCAGGGCTTGACAACAGAAGGTGAGCTCTCATACAGACATGAGAGAGACTAAAGGTGGAGCTAACAGCAATTACAATAATGATTCATAGTCATAATATGGAAGGAGAAAAGATTAAGTTCTGTAAAACAAACTTGATGGATCTTAGATCTATAAAATGAAAAAATCCATATATAAAATTTGAAGATAGTTTGCTGTCACATATTTTAAGTACTATGGCTTGATGGTGTAAATTAGTTAAGTTAAAATCCATGTCCTGAAAATGTCAGATTATATACACTATATACTCAGCAAATCTTGTCACTGTCTACTTTTCCTCCATCTGATGCAGAGGCTTAAAAAAATGTGTATGCTGAAACCTACAGACATTCTAAAACCTACACAGAATTTGCTACCAAACAAGGGTCATAGAGTCTGGAAGGAAAACCTTGGCAGGTTTTCTTAATCTGTTTTGATGTTTCTCTATCTACCAAATTCATTCACAAAGAAAGGACTAACATAGTATGTCCGAGTAACCCTTACTCTAAACATCTGCCCCAGAAAGAGAAGCCTCAGAACTCCTTTTGAAGTAGCAGTTTTCAGACACTTGGTTTGGTTCTTTTTACAAATGATGTAAGAACACAAGACAATAAACATTCTCTAGTGAATATTGTTCTGAAGAGGTATTTTCCTAGTTTTAACTAAAACAGGACCAATTCTCCCTTCAGTAGATTTTCCTTCAGTTAAGTTTCTTCTAAGTAACTGCACTTTCTGAAGTTAGCTACATGTTTTTCAGACAGTGTCTGCTTTTTAAAAGTGGTAACACTTGATGCTTACAGCTGTTACTAAGGTAATGGTAGGATTGGTATGCAGAAAGGCCCATGTTTATACTTATTTCTGTGGGAACCAAGGTCACTGCTGGCTCTCTTATGGTCCACAAGTGAAAAGGCATAAAAAGGTTGTGCCTGCACAAAGGAGTGGACAGGACAAGTGACCAAAAATTGACCAAAGTATTCCATCCCATAAATGTCATAGTCAGTATAAAGCTAAGGGATCATGGGGGTGGCCCTTCTTCTTTCATGGCCAGCATCTTTGTAGGACTCTGCTCATTCTCCTGCCTCCAATCCCAATCTGTGTATTCCTGAATCTGGTTCCTGTGTGCTGCTGAATTCAGTCTGGGATGTCCCCCCAGTGCCCGGCCTGATGCAACAATGGCATGAGCTACAATGCAGCCCTGTGATCTTTTCTATTTACTTTTCTATTTACTAAAATTCAAGCAGCATTCTAATGCTAGCTCCTGAACTCATCATTGGGAAGCTCAATATTGGGTTTGTATATTTTTATTTCTTCTATTAGTAATAGTGTTAGTATTGATATTATTATACTCTTTTTTCATTGTTATTATTTAGTTTCTCCTTTGCTTACCCTTCTGGGGAAGGAAGGGGTTAATAGAGAGCATCTGTCATCTGCTTTAACTGCCAGCCCAGCCTTAAATGGTGGCAGATATATTAAATATAATGAGCTGCTTATGAATTATTTTTTTTATCTCCTGTCTGAGTTGAAATGTAGTGATTCTTTCTTCTACTGTCTTGTGAACAGCAGCAAAGAAAAGGAAAGACAAGCAACTAATACTCTGAGCAGAAAAACTGGCAAAACTTGGCCTTCTGTGAGTTTATGTAGCATGGTTGGTTTTTATTCAGCTCCCTCACATCTCTGCAACCCATCCCTTTACAATTCCTCAATCTCTAGCTGCCTCATTCTCTCTTTTTTTTTCCCTCTAAACTCTCATCCCATTCCATGTATATTAACAATTTCTTTTTAGCTCGCTGAGTAGTATGTGCTATGTTTTAGTTTGCAGTTTGATGTATATTAACTGGTTAGCTGGATGCTGCTTTTTGATTCTTGGAGAAGCATTACCTCTAAATTAACGCAAGCAAAACAAATAGCTTTGGAGTCTGCACATGCCTGAACAAATGTCACGCAGACCTTCATAGGACCCCATGCCTCAGATCTATGCCTTCTCATCAAATGTGGCTGAAATTGGCCAACACACATAAAAGTTAATGGTGGGCAGGAGGGTAGGAAGGGATGAGGAACAGATAACAGTGATCAGGAAGCTAAGAAAAAGATTACATGAGATATAGAAAATCAAGCCAAAAAAAAAACCAGTTCTTTTTCAGAAAACACACAGATAGTGTCTGTCTGATTTTTCAGTAATGTAAATCTACTCAGGCACATAATCATATATAATGAAAATGAAAGCATTTCTTGGTATTTGTTTTCCTATATTCATTTTTTTTCATGATTCTCCACATTTCAAAATTGTTAAATGGAACATAACATCCTCCCTCGCCTCCCACTTTCCATCTAAAGTCTTCTTTCAGGCAAGTGTTTGAAGTTAACCTCAAATCCCTTCCACTGTGATACTCATTTGAGTCACACAAGTAAGACTCAAGTATATGCTGAAAGGTATGTTTCCAAGTAAAATGGGTCATTCTCTAAGTTAGGATAATATTGTCAGCGCTTCCCTGACTTCATACTTTGGTCAGATAGTAGAAATCTTGAAGCCTAGTAAAAGAAAAAAATCTGTCCTGAAATAAAAGTAACGAGAGGTATTTGAAGTCTGCTGAAAATTTGCCATTGACTTCTATGTAGTTCAATGTTTACAAATTCACATTAAGATGTTTTTTCAGAGACAATTATAGAGATAATACATTTTTCTTCATGCTTGTAGTCTTTATAAGGGTTTTTAACTGAAGTTACAATCAAATCCAATAGACTAGCTAGCTTATAAAAGGCACTTACTCAGCTTATAAAAGGCACATTTTTCAGAACTATGTATTCGGACTGAATACCAGATGCTAAATCAGAAAAAATGCCTCTTTAATGATTGTCAATTGAACAGGAGACCTGCTCAAAGTGGTTTGAATCTCTCATCTGCAGACTGGCTGCTCATTCTGTTTGACGCTAGCACTGTATTACTAAAATTTACATTACTTTTCTATTTACTAAAATTCTAGCAGCATTCTAATGCTAGCTCCTGAACTCTATCAGAATTAACACCCACTTGCGCTATTAAATGTTAAGGATAGAAACATTATCTTGCCTCAAAGTCAGTGGAAATTAAATAATATACAAACCAACAACATGTCATTTGAATACTGAAATAACATTTTAATATTTTCTTGCTGATGTATGGAGCTAGAAGGAATGTATTTTGGTTAAAAGCATTTTGGTATATTCAGGGAACACTGAAGACAAGAACTAGTTATCTTACTAGTGCTGTGGCACTGACTGAGGGCAACTGAAAAGTCTGACAGGACAGAGAGGTGAAAATTCAGTTGTTCCCAACTCTGAGACACATAAATTTTCCCATTCTGCACAATAGCGGTAAGCAGCCCAACAGTCAGACACAAGGCAGTCCCACCAGATTTGTGAGATAAATCCATTACTCAGTCTTACCACTAGATTCCTACCATATGACCATTAGTGCATGATCCAAACTAAGCAGCCAGCAACAGGCAGGAAATCTCACAGGCAGTCAGTATCAGAAGATGCCTCTTTCTTTTTTGTTTCCCCTGCCTACCTCACCTGCCCAGAGATATTACAACAGATGTAATTGCATATGTGTACTTCAAAAATAATTTTTGAAAGAGGCTTATCGCAGATAAACCAAGTAAGTAGCAAGGCTTCCTTTACATCTGTTATCAATAATTGTAAGAAAGACTCATCTAAAGATTAATAAATGCTTTGAAAGCAATAACGTTCCAAAATACTTATATGAAGACAGTTTTATCACACATTTTATAAATGGGAAAACTGTAAGACATCATCTAACAACAGATTGTATAAAATATGTGCAATCATGGTTGAACATTTACCCTAAAGTGACTTTTCTAAGGCCATACAGTAAGTGAGAACTAAGAATAAAAAGAAGCAGGAAATTCATCAGTCCAAAATAACCACATCAAAGAAAAATTTTAATATTACCAGCCCCCAAATTGTAAGTTCTAACAAAAATACATGGGAAGCATCAAACCAAAATAATTAATTTTTTATTCAAAAAGAAGTTTACTGGAAGGAAAAGAGGAAAGAAATGTTTTAGAAATATTCAAGCATCCAAATTATCTTCTTTTTTTTTTTTTTTTTCCTATTAGAAAAATCTAAGAAGTACTCTTCATTTCCTCTAATCGGTAGTGTACACCAAAATAGCTAGTAACTGATATTCTAAAATTGTATAAACTAAATTCCAAACTTTGTGATAGGAAGGCATATACAGCATATTACTGTGGAATTTAACTGGGAACTTGTGCTCTGTGAACAAACATTCAGCAAGTCTTTTCTAAATTATTTCCATCTATACTGGAAGACTATTTCATAAGTCTTGATTACCCATTTTACTACGCTTAAGTGATAATGCCACAGTTCTTCATTTCTGAAACTCAGTTTCAAACTACTCACTTCAAAGCAATGGAAGAGGAAAAACAGTAATGTATTTTCTTTATTTGAGTTGGCCAGAAAAGCAAAGGGAAGTAGGCTTCAACCCCTCACAAGACAAGGTGCAGCTTTTTTATGTGTGACTTACTCTAAGAACTGTGGTATTCTGGGACAGTAAGGACTTAAAATTTTTTTGTCCATGTACTACAAAACATTACCCATATATCAACAGTTCAGCATTAGCAATGGAAACAATTGCTTCATCTTACCTTGAAAACAGTCCATTTCTTCAAAGTTAATAATGAGAAAATGATGATATTTGCTTTTCGATCTTCTGTGACTTGTGGAAGTCTATACTCAGCCTTTTAAGTAAAATTAAAAAAAAAATAAAGACACAGTAACAGAAAAAAAACCTGAAAATATCCTTCAGTGCTTTGGTAATAACTAGTCTACAGTGAAATAGCTGAATTTGTTCTATGTGTTTAACAGCTTCTAACTCAATCTATTTCAGTTTTCTCTGTTCTCTAAATGCAGATTGCTGGGTGGTGTCAAAGGGAGTTAATTAGCTATAAATACCAAACAGCACCCAAATAAAAAAAGTTCATTATTAGCATACAGTGAACAGCTGTGCCATTTGATAAATTAGTTTTGTTTCTACAGTGTTTCTATCCAAACATTTTCTAGATTGGAGAAGGCTTTTCTCTTTACATGACTGTCATGAAAACCAAATCTGTTCTATGCATGAGGGACCATGAAAGGCCAAAGAGGAAATTAGCTATATTTTTCTAAGACGAGAATAATGTTTGTGTTAGATTGCATTAATAATAATTTATTCACTAACAACAACAAAAGTACTACTCTAATTGAAAGATATTAGCGTAGGAAGTTATCATTAGGTTGTGATAGACACTAAAAAATTTGCCTGATGCCTTTTTACTAATTATTATCACAATTTTAAAAATATTACTTTATTTACCTCACCCACTAAATTTAGAGCTATTGACAAATATTAGATCAATGACTGCAGAGTGTAAGACTGTCATACTTCCTCTGTTGAAATAGTGTAATCTTGAATTAGAAGAACCTGTATGAAAAAGCAAACCTTGAGAATTAAGTTTTTCAGGAATATCACATACCAGTCTATCCTCTATTTTCAGAAGTGATTGATCATGTAGAAATCTGATGCTAACCTAGAATTATAAAATACAAACCGCCCCATCAACAAAAAGTGGAAGCTTAAATCAACACAGAAGAAACTATCAGATCTTTAATTTCCTATGCTCACTTATATCCTTGACTCCTGAAAGTTTCATCGCTGATGTCTTACTAATAAGATCTAGCTCACACTACTGAAATTGCACCTCAAATCCAGGCATTATATAAGAAATCACATAAACAGATTTTAAAATACACTAGAGTCATAGATCCAATTAACTGCCAGATGTTCTGAGTCATAATCACTCTGCCCATTTCAAATCCACCACCAGTATCAAAACTTATTAAAGATTAGTTTCAATCCTATTTGATAAACTGCTTGAAGACTGGCTTTTTGTGGTTTTAGGCATAAAACGGTCTGGAATTGAATGGAATATTGCAGATTGTCTCACCAAATAGGGACCAGATTTTCAAGTCTTTCAGCTACAGCTACCGGCCTGAACTATGAAACTGAGATGTAGAAACCTCTATGTTGTATAGCCAAATTTCTATGACATCCAGTCATAATGTTTTCTGTCTTTGGTGCCAAATTGACTCGTGCATCAACAGAGTGAATTCTGAATAAAGGGTTGTCAACTTAATTTAAAGCTACAATTTCAGCACAGAATATAGTGATTTACCTGTATTATTCTGTTAATATGAGCAATTTGTTCATGCTCACACTGCAAGCAACACATACGCATAATCATTGATATGCTAGGCAATGCTTCTCTAATTTACAGAATAAACAGATCCTGCAAGACTGTGTGGGGCTCAGTTGCCAGCTGGGGTTAAACTATGACAAAAATTAAAACAAAATAAAAGGTCATCATATTCACTTGGACTTCAGCTGTCATAACACATCCTAAATTTGGGACTTACTCATAGGAAAGTTTTCTATTTCTTTTATACCAGACTGAGCATTTTCAAATTATGTCCCTACTCACCGCAAGGGGGTTGGACTAGATGACCTCTAAAGGTCCCTTCTAGCCCAAATGATTCTATGATTCTATGCTAGGAATTATTTTCAGACAAGGAAAACCCTTGTTGCTGGATTTTTGTTAGCAAAATTTGACATTAGACTTTTTAAAGTATCCTTAACTTATGTAATTACAAATGTACAAAACAGAACCTCTTACACATTATCTCCCTCTGGTATTTGTAATAAGCATATATGTGAATATGAGGACAGAATTTCAATGTAAAAGGGATCTCACTTACTAGTAAAATGCATAAAGTATAAAGGAATTGTCGTATGCCTGTTTTAATGGACACTTTTGACAATTTTTTCATTGACAGAGAAAAGATTTCATCATTCCATTAGTATTCATGGGATTTACCCACACAGCTCTCCCATGTGAGACTGAAGGAATTTACCTTTGAGAAAAGACATGATAAAGGTTAATATCATCCATATGTGGGATTTTACAGTAATGCCCTTACAAAAACAAACTGTGGAGGTCAAACCAACCAACCAGGAACTGCAAAAACAATACCTCGATTTTCCCCTTCTAGCTATTTCCTTTCCTGTAAAAAATTGCCATTCAAGTACTGGAAAGAAGAAGAAGAAAAAAAAACAGTTTTAAGGAAGCATGTCAAACTTCAAAACATCTAAATTGTAATACTGTAAAGGAAGACAAACGCAGTGCAGCAATATTTTTTAAATGTTCTTTTGCCAGTGGTATCTTCCAGATTCTCATAATGAAGC
>NW_009623929.1:50251-53538 GCF_000690535.1 Cariama cristata | reverse complement strand
TTTTCCCCCCCCCCCCCCCCCCCCATTTTTCCAGTTATTACATTTTATCTGTATGAAACAGTACAATTTTAAGACTAGTTCATGGCATTCATTTCTCTTTATCGACATTAACACTTTTCTAGAGGACTCAACATGTACAAAATGCCTGTGGAACCGAATAAGCTGTGATTACACTTCTTACTGAAATAATTTTGGATACAACTGAAAATGTTAGTTATGGTTTTAGAAGTGTACTGTGAAGTTATCCCTCTGTTAGATTGGTATTTGATTTTTGAAACCTAGCAGTGGAAAAAAGAGATCTCTAATAAATGACCTTTCTCTTTCAAACCATCTGCAAAGCCTGAACCAGAAAATATTAAGGACACAGTAAGAGGTTCACCTTTTAACTCAATGTTTAATTACTCATTATATTATTATTCAACTTTCAGAATTGTAGACTTGAAATAGAATCCTAAAAATTTTTAATCAAGCTGTAGCTCTTTGACCAATTTATGTATTATTGCATCACTAATGACAGGTCCAGGAGTTAGCACTTTGCTGACCATTTGATATGTGAATCAGAACAGAGTTTTGGCCCTTGAAGCAAGCTGCATTGTATGTGCAGTGTTGACAGGGAAACATATGTAGGTAGGACATAAGGAGTCGCAAGGAATAAATGCCAAGTAGGTGGATGTGGTTTTGTTTCTTGACCCCCAACTGCAGTTTATTCTTTGGTATTTTGATAGCACAGTAGGTCAGGCAGAAACTAAGCAAGAGAAAGTTTTGCCCAGGGCAAAACCAATTCGAAAGCTCAGAATTCAAAAGGAAAACCAAAATTTTTCTGCCTTAATCATAATTATTGCAGGACAGAGATGGACAACAAAGGGAGAAAGAAAATGTGTCTGCTGATGAGGCACAGTGTAAAAAAGCATGATATTTTCTACACAACACTGATAGCATCAACATTTACAAGTTTTCAGTCCAACCCACCCTCCTGCAAATAGTGTTAGATCAAAAGTAATTCTTCATCTACTGACATTTCAGTAGAAACATAAACCAATGTATTTTTAACTGTAAAACTTAACTAGTACCAGCCATTTAGAATGGTTATCTTTAGTTCATTCTGAAAGAAAAATAGCACCCCGACCCTCCTGCAACCTTATATATATCCCCGTTTTCAAAATGGGACTAAGACTTTGTTGCTCAAAACAGTGGTTTGGGGATGAAGTGGGCTCCTGAATATCATGAAGACATGGCTTCATGGGAGAATAAGCTTGCAAATTAGTCTCAGCTTTAGAAGTTAATTCCTCTTTCTTCAACTTCTAGATCCAAGACTATTAAACTCTGCAACATGTTACATTTGATACTTGTTATTTCAGTTACTTGAGCATGGCATGAAATAAAATGTTGTAAAGGAGCAGCATTACTACATCACAGAGTATTTTTTATTGAAATATGCATTTCTTAAGGCACTTAGTGTATTTCAGATTGTATTTTGAAATTAAATTAAGATAGATATTCAGTGCCGGGGAAAATGCTGCAGTTTATATTTACAAATAAAAACACAGTAAAAGTAATAATCTGCGTGTTTGAAATAACAACAAAAAATACACCATTGTGCTATCTGAAATATCTTAATTCTGAAGAGATAGGGAGACCAGTGAAAAATTTATGCAGAAAGAATAAAGTCCTCAAACATAAAGAATATTAACATCTGAAAATTCATGCAATGCCTTTTCAGTACAAAAAGTAAGTCAGAGTTTTATGGCATTGCTTACTATCCTCTCTTCTTCATAGTCTGTCTTTTTTTCTGGCTGGTTCAGTGATTAATTTGAATCCATTAGCTCATTATATGTTTTATGTTGCACCAACAACTTGCAAACTCTGCACAATTGTGTTATACTCTGTATCATTATAAAAATGTCTATACAATTATCAGTAAATTAACTGCAAATGGTATATAAAGTATATAATAGATAAAGATGCATTTAGAAAATAAAGCAAGTGCAAAAATAGGTTATATTTATTTGCTTACAAATACCACCTTGAAGTGGAAGCTCCATCTTTCTATAAAAGTAAAGTTATATCTTACCTGTAAATGTGTGAATGTTCAGACATTACAGTAGTAAATGCATCAAAAAAACCCAGAGGAAAATATATTTGATTTTGCCACTGTTTTTTCTCCAATTCATACAGAGAGAGAATTTGGATAATAATTTTACAAAGTCTATTCCATTTGCATTATTGTCCATTAATAGCAGCTAAGAATGTTACGTACAGTCTTTTAATTGACACAGATCAATATTTTGTTTAGTATTTCTTTGTCATAATAATGTACTCCTTGCCTGATTTTCCAACTCTAATTTAGTAATATGTCCAAATTTGTTTGAACTAATACCTATTTTCAAGTCTCCAGGCAGCACTGCAATTACAAAAGTAATGCAATTAAATTAAATTTCACTATTATTAAAACAGTGATTTCCACAAGAAACAAAAGATCTTGTCATTTGTCTTCATGGACTCTGTAGTACATGCTTTGGATGTACTGGTTCCAAATATATACCTGAATGTGTTATTAAACGCATGCAGCTTCTTTTGAAGCGCCTGAACCACTGTACAGGCCAGGTACACAGATTCCATTATTGGGCAGGGACTGTGCTAAATATGTGTATACCAGATGAAATGCAAATATATTTTCAACATAGTGTCTGCAAAGTCACAGACAACAAGTTTTGACATGTTCAGAGTACACATTGTTGTCAAGCTCTGAAGCAGTGAAACAAGAGTGTTCCTGACTTGAGAGAAGGAAAAACCATTTCAGCATGAGGACAGCCAAGCATCAAATCCATTGCAGTGCAATCCCCTTCATGGCAGCTTTTCAGGATGTGGTTTGGTGAAACCCTAAGTAACCCAGTCTGATCTCATAGCTGATGGTGCCTGGAGTAGGAGGCAGATGTCTTTGACTAGAGACCTCCTGAGATTCCTTCTTACCCAAATTAGGCTCTGATTTTATGTTAAATGTGATGAAGATAGATATCCTGGAAAATTATGCATATATTAAGTTCTTGCATTCAGCAGAGAAAAATGGCAAAACCAGAAGGATTGAAATATAGACAATTTTAAATAAGAAAAACCCAAGACTGAAGTATGTAAGAATTATTAGATGACACAAACTTAAATCTTTCACATCTCTGTATAAAACTCTGTATACATTTTATAAATCTGACATTTACAAAGTGATAAAAACTGGAGGCAATCTAAACTAAATTTATTCCTGGTAGGGGATTACATAAAGAAATGACAGATCT
>NW_009623929.1:27384-50238 GCF_000690535.1 Cariama cristata | reverse complement strand
TTCATCAACAACCCCCCCCCCCCCCCCCCCCCCCACACACACACCAAAAAACCTAAATCTACTGTATATATATTTCATTTACAGAAGAACCGAGGAAAGGTTACATTGGCAATACAGGATTAGGTTGCAAAAATGAATTAATAAGTTCCTTTCTATTACTGGAATGGTATAATGCCAACCATTTTTAATATCACTCAGCAGTTCTAGGAAACAAAATTGATATAAAATTTACGACAACGTGATAGAAATTTCCCCACTGATGGCAACTTGTGTTCCTTTTTTTGGGACTGTCACAAGAATGAGAGAAATTCAGATGCATCTCAAAAGCCATTTAAGAGAAAATTTTCAAGTCCTTTTGGAAATGTAAACTATATTCAAAATGCAATGTGATCTATTAGAAATGCTTCTCATGATAAAACAAATAAGGGGAAAATACAGGTTATCACAGGAAGAGATGCTTTTATAGTTCTCTGAGCATGTGAGTTGTTTCTGCTGCAAATAGTTCCATTGCCTCAACATATACAGCTTACTAACGAATAGTGCTGTGCAAAATTAGATATATAGTTTAAGAACTGCATTTGGATAATGATATCTCAAGTAGGATGAACTGATCCCATTATAAAATAGCTCCCTATTTAATTAGTTGTGTTCTGAACATTTGGTGTACTTGTATTTCAGTTAAAATAATATACTCTGTAGAATCAAAATTACCTTTGTTTTAAATAACACACATGGATCAGAACATTTCTTGCTTACCTGTGGATCAGAGAGATATTTAGTACCTGAGTTCCTGTGAAGTAAATGTGAGGACTGGCACTATTTCTTTCTTCCTGACTAACCTAGTGCAAGAAAATACCCAACATAATTCAGCATGCTGGGAAGAATCAGTGCAAAGTTAGAGGACTTCCCTTCCTCTTCCCCTCTGACAGAAATTTTATACTGTATATAGTAAACTTTTGTATAGATTTTATGTTTACTGGTTTTGTAATATATGGACCGTCAACTTTTAGACGAAAAAAATGGTGGGAAATCAAAACTTTTTGTAATTATGGACAGCCACTTAAACTGTCCAGTAAACCAGAAAATCAGCAAACAGCAATGGTCAAATTTCACCTCAGAACCAAACTGTTTGTCTGAGAAGATGTAAGCGGGGGGGTTGATAGTCAATGAATCTGTATCTGCTCTACTGCTCCACTATAAGAAAGAAATTCTAAAAGTAGTCTAGAAATACAGGTAAATATTTGCATTTTAGATATTTATCTAAAAATTCATAACCAAACCTTGGTAAATAGAAAAGTAACTACCTTTGCAATTTTTAAGGAAAGTGAAATATAAATTCTCGTAGAAACATCTATCTAATCTATAATTAATATCTTAGTTATAAATATCTATCTTATAAAATAGAAGAGTGACCCACAAAAAAGACATCTCCTCCCAAAAGCTTGTCTCTTTTTTATCTGTATCAGATGATCAAATAAGACATATTACCTTTCCTTACAAATCTTGCCTCATTTATTTTTTAATGCTCTAGCCTGCCTTCTATTTAGAGCTGCCATATACTTCAGGAGATGTCATCAAATACTCATTTTTGTTCTCTACCATATCACTCAATTTATTGTTTGGGTTAAAGCACATTTGACACATTTATGCTGATGATAAACCCTTTTTATCCCAGACATTTCTTACTGCTGCCAACCATGAGAAGGGAAGGAGGATCATAGTTGGTAGCTCTAGGGAAGAGCTTGGGAAGGCAGAGGTCTAGTGAAGCTACCTACCTGGCAGAGTAGGCACAAGCCAGGTTGACTAGGGTGGCTCAGAGCATGACACAAAACCATTACAATACCATAAGAATGTAAACATGCCCAGATCTAATGAGTTTGCTATCACACGTGTTTATAACCATGATGCTACTGTGGAATTAAAATAGTGCCATCCCTTCTTTAAGTGGACTTTTTGTTGCTATTGTTACAGTCGACATTAGCTTCACTCTGGACAGAATTTCTTTGCTTTGTAAATTCTGTTAACTCTAGGACTGCCACTTGCATCTTGTAAGGAGCCGGTCCCAGTGTGACAGAAATATTGCAGGATTCTGTGAGCCCTCCGTTCGTCCTTTCCCCTGTAGCTGTCCCAGTCTTAGCCTCATCAGCTTTTCATAAGTCTTTCACTGGTCTCTCTGTCTGTTTCTAAGTGACATGTACCTTCCAGTTCATTTTTATACAGTATACAGTATACAACACTCTCAAAGTTTTGTAAGACATAATTGGCTTACTTCCCTTGATTTAACTGAAAACTGAAAAACAGTGCTTGGAGCCAGCATTTTTCTTCTGGAAGACATCCACTGCTTAGAATGAAGTGTTGTGCAAGCCTTCTCCAGTTGTTCTTCATGCTTCCTGAAAGCTTCACTGTTCTATTTCTCACTCAAATTATTTCTTGGTTTGCTATTCTTCTGGTAATGTGTGATGTTTCAGTTGGATTGCAGAATTATTCTCAAACAAAAAAAGTCCCAAACAGGAAGGCTCACTATTTCAGACTTAGTATGTAGCAGGAACAGGGACAAAGAGAACAAGTATTATTTGAAAACTGTAAGTGCTTATATTTGTAAATACATATATTTGTAAAATAGATATGAAACATACGTTATCTTTATGGTGTAAGACTTATTTGTGGCAACCTGGGTTTTACCAGGATTCGTAACAGGGAGCTGTAAAATGAGGAAAAATGTAGCACAAATTGCTCTGCAAAGCCAGAATTTACAGCAGTACACATGACCTAGGGGCTGTGGTGTGAACGTATGGCTTACAAAACAGAGCCGACCTCAGAGACGTTCGCGTGCACCTGAAGCTGAAATACAAAGGAGCAAATATGCATAAAATTTCCATGGAAATTTTAGAGTTTGTTTCTTTTTTTTCTTCCTTAAAACTGTAAAATCACTGTAAAGAAAATACTTCAGAGTAGGAAATCTTTCAAAGCAGGAAACACTTCTTATTTTGCAGGTCAACCTTAATAACACGAGGAGTTCAATCATATTCAAACAAAACAGGAAAAACAATTACAGTAGATCTGCATTAACATCAAGCAATACAACATAAAAAAACCCCCCACCTCATAATCTCTCTCAAAACTAACTCACTCTACCCTTTATGATGTCCTCTGTGCCAAGGCTGTAAATACAATAAGACACGTATTCCATCCTTTGATTATCTCCTGATCATTTAAAAGCTTGTTAATCTCATTGTTTGTGAGAAAACAAACACCTACAATAGCTGGGTCTTTGCTTAAAACTCATTTGATTTTCTTTGACCTAAGCTTAAGCTAATGAAGGTCTGCAAGGAATCATCAAAACACATTACTGTGAATACTGGCATAAACTGAAATGAACTCTCTCTGTTTCAGGAATGTCGTAGATTAAATAAAAGCATTTGCACTACAATTACATTGCACAGGAACATACATAATATCTCAGCCATATCTAACCAGTCAATCTTTATTTGTAACAAATAAGAGGCATTGGCATAAAAGCTGAATTTCTGCCACAGTTTTGTCTTGTAAAGCATTCTGAAACTAGAGGAGAGCACAGTAGAAAGTCCCTGTCATCTCTTGGTGCCTATAGATTACCATTGAGAAGAACAGCATTCTACACTCTGCATTAGTTTTTACCTGTATTCACTGATACTAATGGAACTAAAACATGCTGATTAAAATATATGATTACAAACAAGACATATTCTTCTTTGACAAATTAGGCTCCAAACATAGAAGTTAAAAAATATAGAGTCAGAAATAACTGAATATCCAAATGTACTACTAAAGTGATATGATTAATATTACCTGTACAAAGTTACTTATTTAAATGTATTTATTTAAAATATTTAACCAGGAAATTATCATTAAGATTGAAAGAATTACACCTAGCCTACAGCAACAACACTTTAACTTTTCCAGTATCTAAAGGCTAATAATTTACATGAGGGATAAAACTAAGCATAGTGGATATTAGGGTGCAAGGAGCAACATGGCTGTCACTGAAAAGGAAGCATTTGTTACGGATATTAGGAAGAGAACTTCCTCACATGTGAAGAAAATAAGGCAAAGAGTATAATTCATATGAGGGAGCAAAGGCACTATTGGGAAATGTCTCCAAAGCAACAGTTAAATACACAAAGATGCAATGCAAAGCCTTCTGGCAAGTGCCAAATGGCACTGATGAGGAAGGTGACACAGAATGCAGTATTTTAACTCGACACCTTGAACTTAATTAAAACTTCTATCTTGAAAAAGATAATTTCATCAATAAAGCCTTTTTCCGCATGGCATGTTTGTGCCCCCTCTGTGACACCCTCCCGGCTAATCCGGCATGCAAAGAAGCATAGCAAGTCATTGGAAAGCCAACAGAAGGGCTGGCAGGAGCTGGCGAGCCCTCCTAAAAGGTGAGGAATGTTCAGCCCAGCGTTTGCCTCAGCTGAGGATTAAAGGCGTGAGTTCCTGGCTCCTTTTCTGCAGTCTGGAGAAAGACTTCATATTCACACTGGCTATAATGTAAGTACATCATAGTTGTTATATTCCTGAGTAACACAGCTTTTTGTTGTAATGGTTTGCTTGCTTATCACTTTTGAGTAGATGAGAAAAAATTTAGTATAGGTATTCTTATATCAAGAGAAAAAAAATCAATATCCTTTTGCTAAGGCTCCAAATTATTTCTCTTCAGACAAATCTTGCTTGCAATTGTCTGTACCTGGCCTTACAGACACATCTTGTATTACCCAGGAATTCCCTTCTAAGCTTTTTCATATAGTTTTCAAGAACACTGTCACTGCCTACTCTGTAAGTTACGTTCTTCCCTTTCAAGTCACTATTAGGCCATTAAGAATGGGGATGTAGAGTACATACTGTGCTATTAGACAAAACATGTTTTAAATAAAACCATGGATAGGTTATCATCAATAACCCAATATACACCTCATTTTTTTAGCTGTTGAACAGTAACATTCTGTAATTTCAACTATATAGAACAGACTACGTCCTCTGGAAGTATAAATGAGTGTACTGTCACTGAATGCTGTTTTACGTCACCTGGAATATCATTCAGTGCCAATTGCTTCATATTAATATGAAAACAGTTTCTATGGGCTACCCATGCCCATGCAGGGAAATAAATATATAAATATAAACATATTTCCTTTTCCCCCCCCCCCCCCGAAATTTACAAAAGATCAGCTTTGGCTCAGGAAATGTCTGAATAACTGATTACTGGATGATTGGAGAGTGACACGGCATGGCTACTTTTCTGTTTAAATGCTACCAAACCTGCTAATGAGCAGTAGGATGAAAGTGATAAGGACGGTGAAGTAACACTGAAACTCTCTTTGAAAGTGGTGATAACTGGGATTATTATGCAGCAACTAAAATGATCATCCTTTATGCAATAATATAAAACTGTAAAACCATAATAAATTTTTAAGTCTTTGATAAGAAATAGCTCAGATTCAATTGTATCTTCATATGATTCCTATTTTGAAATTATTTTTTTTCTGACTGGAAATTTTGGACAATGAGGAGAGGGAGAAACTCATCCACGGTGCAAGAGGATAAGGAGTACATTTAATATGCCTTACCAAATGCAAGAATGTGATCTGTAGACAACTGGTAATGAAGGACTCTGCAATCCTGTGAGCAAAGTATTACTGTAAAAGGTCCATCAATAAATTTGGACACATATAAGTAAAGCTTGAAATTGTTTCTGTTCATTTGGCTACAGTCTCTTAGAACTGCAAGTATATTGAAAACATGGCAAATTCAGAGCTCTCGCTGAAGTCAGTAGGAGTTTCACAGTGGCTTAGAAACAGATGGTCAGCCTCCCTCTTCTCCAAACATTTTTGCAAAACATACAAAATACAATTCCACTAGAATATTCCCTAGAAACACTTTCATTTTCATACAAGCCAATAAATGTTTCTGATCCAGATATGTTATGATGCCAGTCTCTAAGGTTTGCACTTTACTTTTCGACTAGCGTACAAATTTACGGTTTTCTGAATACAGTTTACAGTTTACAATTGCGGTTTATGAGAGAGTTAACCTCTGGAAGTTAATTCAATTACAAATTCAAGTACACTGTGTTCAGTAACTTCTCCACTGCACATCACATACTTAGTGTATAGTAAAAGTAAGATTCCCAATGTACTTTCTACTCTTTTCGTTGTTGGCATATACAGAATAATCCATTTTCTCACAGATTGCCTATGTAGAATTCACAGAATAAAAAAGATGGAAATCTGGACTCTTCCTCTATTGTTTTTCCTTAAAAATAATTTCAAAATAAGATAATAAATTTTACTTATCTCACTGTTGAGAAGATCTCCACTTCATTAAAGTTAAACTATGTAACTGCTATTTGGCACAGGTTTTCATAACATAAATAATGACCTGACTCATTTCACCCTTACCACCCTAGGGCATGATGAACACACAACCATTTTTTTTAACACAGCAGACAAATCCCAATTTAAACATAGATGTAAATTATTACTTAGTACTTGTATAGCATATAATTTTCTGAGAGTGGTTCCAAATTATATAAATTGCTTATTTTAACAGTGGTTTTTTTCCTACCAATTCTGTTTCCCCTGCCTGTGTTCATGTAATCGTAACATAATAATATATTCAGATAGCTTAAAAATTCCGTATTTCAGCTCCTACAACAGGTAACACTAATTATGAAAAAAATGGCTTTGGCATCTGCATTTAACACATCTCTAAGCTTAAAACTTAATTATCCTATATGGGGATACTTGGCATTTATTAATAAAAGCAATATACATCATTCTGGACATGTTTCAGTCTAGCTTTAAGAAAATTTTACCTATTTCAATCTTGTAAATTCTGCTTTATCTCATAATGTCACCCAGAAAGAATTGAGAGACTAGTAAGAAATGGAGTAGGGAGCTCATAAGAACAAATTGGATTTCTAATTTAAAACTGGAATCAAAACCATTATTCAGTACTGTATTATTTTATTCTTTTGGAGAAGGGTAAAACGTTTCAGCTTCTAAGTTACATATAATTTTCCATTTCCCCTCCCTACTGACAAATAGATTAGTTGAGGCAATTTCTCTCCATTAAAGGTTTTGCACTTGACACTGAAATGCAGCCACTGTTCAAATTACCCTTTAGGGGAGCACTTTTTAATTCAAGGTAACAGAAGGATTTGCATTTGCCACTTCAGTTGAACGCAATTCTTCTTCCCTTCCTATGTCCCTCCTTTGTATCTCTCTCTACCTGCTTCCAGCTCAGTCAAGAAAACAAAACATTTTTACCATTAGTAAACTAAACTACAAATTTGTGAAAATTTTTTACAAGAGCTTTGTAAATAAATAAAAACTAAACACAAGAAATTTATTTTGAGGTCTGATTAAGGAAGCATCAAGTTTTATCAGCTGTAATGGCAGGCTAAGAGGCGTGAAACGTGTACAGAGCATGAAATAGACATGGACAGGAGATGAACCAATACAATGATAAGAAAGTTGTTTTTTCTTAAGAGTTGTCCAACTGCAGATTGGCATCTGTAAAAGCCAGACATATAGTATATTATATAATACACAGCGAGCTTGAAAAGAATTACCCTTAGGTTTCCAAATAGAAACATAAAGACAGAATTAACACCATTAATATAGAGAGATATCCTAAAAATACATATATTCTTCACGTAAGTATTAACACCAGAACTGATACTCTCCCTCATGGCATACTGGATGACCTAACTGTGCCAACCCCAGGCAATTGACCCAGTTGTTTGCCTCTATAAAAAGATTCTTATTAAGACTTGACTATGAAAGCACGATAGCCACTAAAGATTAGCTGCCAAAACCTTATTTCTTTGAATATGTTTTCTCTCAATTCTGGCTGAGAGTAGTCATTTCCTTTCTGTTTGCTATCAGCCACAGAAAGCCAAATTTTAGCTAGTAGTAGCTGGGAGCAAATAGTGGATTGACCATGCCGAAAAATGTATGTTTTTTCTGAAAGATATACTTTTCAAGGTTTCTTTAAAAACAGACAAAATTAAAACATATGATACTCTCACTAAAACTATATGTCACGAAGTAGAAATTGAACAATTATTTTATCAGTAATGAATTCCTTTATTAGTGGTTAGAGATATGGAAATGAGCGTTTTCCTACAGAAATCTTGTGTTAATAAAGACTTCAAAAAAAGAGTATCGTCCTAGGCCAATGAAATACATACAATGATAGCACAGTAAATCTACATATAGAAAATTGTACCTGCTATACAGTAGCTGGTTTAGCAATCAGGCTGCTAATCTAGAATTTGAGATAGTTTGGATACTCAACAGTTTTCCGTTCCTTGCTCAGCAGCTAACTTAGGTTCAGATGCTGAACATATCTGGATAACTAATTCTCAATTATTTCAATACAAATTTGGCATTAACAATCTAGTTCTTAATCTTTTTATGACTCATTCTCTGTGAAGTAGGGATAATATCTTTTGCTTGCTTCTTATGTAGGACATAATTATACATAATAATATGTATGAATTAATGCATTTTTGACTATAAATAACCCCATCCTTGGAAACAGAGGTCATGGAAGTACCTAGGATCAGTAGTTTCTCACTATAGACCACAGTACACCTATGTGGAATACAATTTCTTGATTGCAATTCAGAAGACATACCTCGTCCCAAAAGAACTGACTAAACATTTTCTAGTTTCTCCATAAAAAGGGATATCCAAAGATGAGATCAGGTTTTTTTTTCCAGTTACTTTTCAAAAGCAGTCCAAGTTAAGAAAATTAATAATGCTTTTGTGTATCAATCTGAAATACGAACCCCAAATACACATTGTCCACAAAGCTGGTTCTTATTTCCTTCTCTGCCAGAAGAATCTTATTTCACTTGACAGAAGGGAATATATTCAATAACAAAGTCAAGGTTGAATTCTGCATTTGCATGAAATTAATTTTTTGAGATTTTTTCAAAAAAATAAATCACTGGATAAATTCACCACATAGTACAATAAGCAGGATTATGTCTTTTGTCTCTTATACAAAACTGATTACAGTGTTGATTTGTAAGAAACAATAAAGGAAACAAGTTTTGCACACCCTAAAATTACTTGTGTGGGAGTGCAATTATTATATATCACATGTATCCCACACTCTACTGTTGTTTACCAGTGCTATTGTGAGACTAGTAAGAACAGGTATAAAGGGAATTGTAGAATTCAGTAAAATGCAAATATATTACAGCAATTTCATCTATATGCCAGAAAGAAAACACAATGTTTAAAACACTTGAAGCTTTTCTAGTACGTACAAGAAATTAGGACATGAACAAGAAAATATCTTAGAAAAAAGTTGCATACTCAATTATTGCAGGTACTTTTCATAATTTAATTTAAAGGTCCAATGTAAGATTTCAAATGTACGCTGGCTTATTGGATGAGTGCTTCCTGTATCATATCTCTTTTTTCCTTTCCTAGCCCTCTTAGTTATTTCATAACTGTATCAGTAGTTGGGAAAATACATTTCTGGAAAAAAAATACTGGTATCGGATTTTTAAGCAAAATGAATGTTTCTTCTATAAAATGTTAAAAGATAAAATTAAATTCTGGTGTCGTAGCTGAAAGAGTGGCCCTCATTTCTCATGAAACATAGCAATGAGCATCTACAATGGGCATTTAACTACTAATTTATGAAAAATTCAGAAACCAAAGGCAATTTGTTTAATCTTAACAGGAATTAGAGTTTCAATTGATTTTAAAATTGTACAAAACATTATTATGTGAGTAAAGAACAAGCATCTTGTGAGGAAGGTTGTAGTATTTCTTTCCAAAATAATGTAAATTAAACTTGGCCTAGAAGTAAGAATGGTGAAAATTTTGCCTGAAAAATGTTAGATAATTTAAAGATTTACTTGTTAGTTAATTGAAGTTTGGAACAAACAGTTTCATTACACTATTAACTCTCAAGGATTTTGATGATATAGAAGTTCAAATAATGTTAGAAACCAAGAGATATTAGAGAAGAGATACTGAGAGAGTCTACCAGAAATTCATAGGTTATCAGAATGTAATTGGTGTTTACTCTATGCCACTCAATTCCTTACGATAAAATTTCATAACGTTCTATCTTAAAAGTCCTGTTAGGCGCTTGCCTTCATTTTAAAAGTGTTTTGGAACCCCACCTTTTGATAACTACATACCTTCATACTTATCTCAACCTCCATTTTATGAGAGCTGGTAAATCAAATTTTCCTAAATTTTTCTTATATATTACATCCCTTCTTCTAATCATACTAGTAGCTCTTCTTCTTTGCACCTATTCTAGCTTGAAGTAATGTCTTTTAAAAGCTCATAATCAGAATGGTGAATAGAAGTTCAGCTGAGTTCACTCCAATGTAGACGCAAATAAAGAATCTACAGTGTCAGTAGTATCCCAATATCCAGACACATCATAATAGTTAATGCTGACTTCGAAAACACTAACTATTTTACAACAAAGGCACAGCAAGGTCAAATGGCGGATTAGATAAAGGGCATAAGCATTGAAATTATTCAGTACATTACATCACAAATTTTCAATGCAATGCCTACTCTTTGGAGTAGAGTCCTATACACTGGCTGAAAAGTGTACATTCCCTTTACAGGGCACAAACAACACCTCAGAGTAGGATTAAAAGAACCCCACAGTACGGTACTGTCTAGCCCTACCCATTGGATCATCCCTGAGGACAAGATGAGTCTCAGATCCTGCTCCTGGGCATCTGTTATGACTGCAGAATTCTTCTCAGAAGCCTCTTTAAAGACAAAGTTTAGCTTTGGAGAAATGAGTTAATAGGACACAGTGTCAAGAAAAGGCAAGGGAAAATGGCAGTAGTAGCAGTGTAGTTATGGGGGTTAGAGACAGTTTTAAAGACTCAAAGATCTAATTTTGAACTCTGCCTTATTGAAAAAGGTCCAAACTTTTACTTCCCATCTCCCAAGAGAGGCCATTGTCTTCCTTTCACTGACATAGGGAAAATATAACATACATTTAGACAAAAAAATAACAGCAGGGGAATTTAAAGTCTGCACCCTATAAACCCTATATTTAATTCTTTGCTACCAAGACTTGGAGCTCTGAAGTCCCACGGTACAGTCTAAACACTGTATTCTCATTCTCTTCTGTTGGGAATTTCAACTACAAACTATGTAGAACTTGGTGGGAGTCTTAAACCAGGAAGACTGGGTCATATTCTTACCTATAAATTGGACAGCATCAGAAATAAGTAAGAAATTTAGGAGATTTTCAACTGCTTTGAGTCAATGTAGTTCACTTTAGTCAATGAAACTTTAAATGTTTAACACCAATAGTGGAAGTAGCCTTTTTTTTCTTAATAATATAAATGTAAAGTGAAAGGTAGAGGCGCCTCTGTCTTCTGAAATAAGACTTTCATCCTCAAGAAGAAGAGCAAGACAGGAGAGTTCCAGTAAGCTATTAGTGATTATGTCTTTCATAAAAAGGCAATTGTAGTAGGAAACAATTCGTTGTCCCTTACACAAAAATAGTGGCATGTGTAGCCACTGAAAATAGTCCAGTCAAAGGTCAGCTAGATCTTCAATGTTAAGAGACACCAATGTTCTTATGGGATAACTGTGATCTTTCAGTATCTTGGCCCTGAATCTCTTTTAGTTCAATTTATGCCATTGTGAAAATAAAATTTTTATATCAATAGCAATAAACTGCAAGTCTTGTTAATGATGACAGCCAAAAGGACATCAAGCCATAAATACTCAAAACAGCAAAACATTTTAGGAACAATAGAGAAAAAAAAAAACAACCAAAAACGACACCCAGAAGCCTAGGTTTTTCCTAGAATTGACTAAGAATCTCAAGGTAATAGACAATGCTGCAATGCACTAGATCGTTGATGTTATTGCTTTTGAGCTGATAGTTTTAATATAACCTTTTATTTTTTCCAACACACTGCAGTGGGTATTTTTTCCCCATTTGTCTCATTAACTTTGCAAGGTCTTCTTTGATTTTTATGCAGATACAATGAAGTTCTTTTTGTGGAGTTCAGGTAGAAGCTGATGAAGGAGTGTGAATGAAAAAAGCAGTGACCTTTAAAGGTACTGTCCCTTATACAACAGTATGCATGCAGAATTGCACAAGATATTAAGGACCTGTTTTCAGTAAACTGTCCTACAGACTGCAGCCATTACTTGCAGATTTCACAGACTGTATTTGCAATACATGGATCTGGCCATACCACACAAATCCTAAAACCTGTGCTACCTTATTTTAAGCAAATCCAATAAAGTGAAATATTACCATTAAACACTAACAGATAAATCTCTGAGTCAATTAGAAAAGAAACACTCCCAAAGAAATTTCATTTATGAAGATTTCTGGGAAATAAATAAGATAATTTTCAAGTGGTAAACTTCACTATTGTTATATTCTTTTGCTAATTTGCTTTTGCCTTTTTTAAAATTGTTTTGATTTTTCAGTTTCTATTAGTATCCTAAGCAACGTGTGAACTTAGACAGCCTTGTTAATCTGTTTCTCTACTCCAACAGGAACATTTCTACATTTTTATTTTGAGAATGCTACTCAGATAAATTTCTGGATTATTTAACTGAAAGACTGCTGACAAAAGTGATATTCTTTCCTCCAGGCAGAAACTATACACATTGACACTGCAAAGTGTTGTAAGTCCATTGAAACTGAAGGAGTTAGTAGGTCTATTTATACCAACTGAGAATCTGTATTGCTATAAAGCAAAGCAAAATCTTCTCTTTGAGCTTGTAACTCAAAGTTATATGTAAAATCTATATTATAAGAGAAACATTCCCTAGGACTTTTTCCTTGAAAAGACCTCTGTATTCCAAATAGTAGTTCCTTCTGCTCAAAGACTCTTCTCCTTATGCACATTCAGGTTAAAGCCAACAAACCACACTTAGCATGATCAATCTCAGAAAATAAATTTAGCATATCTGTGCATTAATGGTATGGATCAATAGAAGCAGCATCTTATAAATCCAAGAAGAAAATAGAAATTGAGCTTAAATACCATTAAAATCCACAATGCCTTTCATTTACAAGCCATTTATCAGAAACAGCGGATGTTATAACCCATGTGTGAAATTCTACATGAGAAATTTTACAACACTGTACACAATTTTAGGAAAATAAAGAAAAAAATAATAAATTAAATTTAAGCTTCAACTAGAATTTAAACAGGCTTCATAATAACTTCCTAAATTATTATCCAGCTCAGGCAGTAATAGTTCTCCTTCTGAAAAAAGAAAAGCAGAGTTTTTAATATGGTCTGGAAACACCAGCTAAATATAACAACACTGTCAGCATCACAGTTTGCAATCAGACTATGGCAAAAGATCCCCATTTCTGAAATCACTAACACCTATTTGCCTCTTCTCCAAATATAGATGCAGCTCAGTTTTTCTTGAAGTGAGAACTGAAAGGGTTGCAGCACTAGAAGGTACAGCCAATGGCCAAAATAAAGTAGGTCATAAGCTGTAGTGGAATCCTTTTCCACTACATTCCTCTTCTTTTCCAGACATTCTTCATAGCACCTTCAGAAGTCAAATAATCAGCATATGTCTTGTGGCATAGACATGCACATGCAGTGGGTGACCTTTGTTTTAAAGCCTGTATTTGTTAGCTAGGCATGCAAAATATTTTAGGTGTCGAGAAAGAGAGGAAAAACACCAATAAATATTTTGTTTTGTAAACCATTCTTTAGGCTCTTGGTTATGAAATTAATTATCACTGTTTAATCTGAGAAGCTTTACTGCTCCATATTTGTAAGCAGGTTAAACGAATTTGGAGATGTAGAAAGATTATTAACTACCATTGAATTCTCCTACTTAAAAGCACAGCACCTGTGAGAGCAAATTTTCAACTTTTACATGCAATGAACAGTCTTTAATGGTAACAAGTAATTCAGACTTTGATCAAAAAACTCAAAACCCTGTGCTGACAAGAACAATTTTTAGATGTAATAGTGATGATGGGAGACCACAGCTCATGGTTTTAAGATGACTTAAACCGCAATCTAACACAAGCCTTGCAGCAATCCAGTGGCAACCATGTTCTGATAGCCTTCCAGTTTCACCACATCAAATCCATTCAGCCCCCAAATGAACAAGTATTCCTTCAACCTTACTTTATAAATACAGTGAAGTACAATACACTACTTCAATGATTGCTCCTAAAAAAACATTGTTTGATACACTAATTTGTATTCTAATACCTACTGTCAGATGGCGTTGATCTCAGATATAGAGTAGTGACTTCTGAAACACATTCAAGAGTAACACCTCAAGTAAGTAAACAATCCGTTCTTTCATATCCTGTCGTTTTATCATGTAAACAAGAGAAAGATACTTTCACCAAAATAACCTGCAATTCACATAGAGAACACGTGAGACCAAATGTGTACTGATACGAGATTTTGCTGAGGCCAAGATAAGAGAGAATGAGTTCCTCCAGTCAAACTGCACTTCTTGATTTATCAAGAAACCTTTGGCCTGGAAGTTGAGAAGTAGATGGGACAATTTTGCTTCTGATAGCATTCTTCGTGTGACCTATGTCTTCTGCTAAGTAATTATAGCGGCCTTGATAAATATGAGTTAAACAGTGTTGCCATGCCAACATATGTCCTTCTCTTTTCAAATGTCTGATACCAGAGACATCAACCTTAGAATATACTTCCCATCAGTCAAACTACTGTAAGGCTTCTTATGACTTCAAAATTATGTTAAATGCTATGGATTTCACTTCAAATGATCAAGTATAAGTATTAATAATAAATGTATTTCCACTTCTGATACAATTTTTTCTGAGGCAGAATAGCATGAAGTAGCAAATTATGTGACCAACATTGCTGATATTCAGTAATAAAACAACCATTCATGTTTGCTGATGTTCCAATGGGAAAAAAGGTTGTACGTTTTTCTGGTCAAAACATATCAATACTAAATATGTGGTATACTAGGAGTTTTCATTCAGATAATCTTTATCCAGATGATTACAAAATGAGCAAAAGATGAAAACCACGTGTGAAGCTTTAAATTTCTGGATTAAATCATGCCTGTATAGCCTCGTAGCCAGCACATATGTTATTGCCATTCCTTGTGACATGCCACTAGCTCTGTGTTAAACTAACAACTCAGGCCTTGGGACTTGTCAGACATTTTCTGGACTTGGCCAGCATGGAGACTTGGTTTAGCACGTTTATCTGTGGAAAAATAACTATGAAAAACGTGACTTTTATATACTTTGTTTTAGCTTTTGCTTAGCGTTATATTATTGTGTGGTTTAATGCAATACTTATTGTCACATATATATATTTTTGAAACAAATATCTAGTAATAGTGAACAGTTACTCTGTGCAGACTAAACTATCTATGACCCTAAAACCAATGGCCACAAACAGAACTGGCATGGGACAACAGCTGTAGCCTTGAAAGTACAGTCACAGGATGATTTCAGGATTATGATGACTCAATGGTCAATTAATGATCATTAAAAAATTTCTATGTCCTGTGCCCTCTCCATAAGTGAAGTCGTTGACCTTAGGACCTAGAGGTAAAGTGGTAGGTACTAGAATGTTTGTGTGTTTTAATTATAACTGTATATAATTTGAACAATTAGTATCATCATAACTCAACTAATTATATTCTTAGAGTGTTAAAACTTCAATTAGGCTGATAATAAAATTTTGGTTTTGCACATAAAGTGTGTTTCTTTTTTCCCATTACAAGATTCTGCGTGTGAAATTGATGGAGAATTCATGCAACATATTCCCTAACCTGGATGCAATAAAAAAATCTCTTGGATAGGCTGAAACTTCAAACTTATGTTTTATACAATACGTAGTATAATGGAGGCCTAATCCTCATTTCTAGTCCTTTTCTGTTTTTTTCTAAACTATTAACACTGCAGAATTAATTACTGTAGAATTACAGTAGAATAACCTGCATGAGCTGTTGTTTTGGAAAAACATTACTTCCTGCAGCTGCATTAGCAGTGCTCTAACCAGCATTACCAGTAATAAAAAAATACAGGAGAAATTTGAAAAGAGTGTTTCTACAGACTAAAAATAGATCATTCGGGATTAGGTATTCACCTATACATGTAAATAAATAAGTCTGATTTTCAGGCAGGTTTTAAGGGAAATGAGATTAACATAGTACGAAAATAATTCATTTATTCACAAGACAATACAATTACCATACAATCAGCATTCAAGAATCCAAATAAATCAGCATCTTCATATTTATATTTAAACAAAGAAATCCATCTGCCAATGGTAGAAGATTCAAATACAATTAATTTATTATAGAACAAAAGATATCATTCTGACAATTTGAAAATCGGGTACAAGGAAAGCAACAGAACTGATAATGACTCTAATGCATGCTTTGATTGCTTTAGATTGAAATTGCATTATGTAAGCCAAACAAAACTAAATGACAGGTTGTTCTACACATTGTGGACCCACGGGAAGCCTGCCTTCATTTAGATTCCTGTCTTGTAGTAAGATTTTTTGATCTCTAATAAGTTCTAAATAAAGCTTTTCTGCATTGTTGCAGGACAGGAGTACAGGAGTTGGAGCACTGTTGGCCCATAGCAGCCCTCTCCCAGGTACATCCTCTGGTGCTATACAAACCTAGCTGAACCTACATGACTAATAGGATCTCTACCGAACTGCCAATTTTCACTAAACCTGCAGGAATCTAAAGTAATTAAGACTGTAGACACTCTTGTGATATTCATCCATGGACTAAAATGTGAGGGATGGTTGCAGAAAAGCACACGTACAAATAAAATGATCAATCAAACTTAATTTCCTTATAATAGCAAGGCTAAGATATGTAAACAGTTACAGGTTTTGGCTGCTTTAGTTACATTTGGTGAAAATTAATATGAATGAAAAATATTGGTAAAATTTTTGCTCATTTCAGAGAAAAAAGAACTGGACAAAGACTATAGAGACTGTAATGAAAACTCTGTGAATGAGGACAGACAAATGAGCTAGATTATAACCAAGGCAATCTGCAAATGGAACTCAGCATTATATTCAGGAAAGAAACCTGTTTGGCTCTTAAAGAACTTTGATAGTAGATGAGTGTCCCAATATGGAGTTGAAGGACCTGGATCATACGCATCCTATAACTTGCGAAAAATTGTGATTTTCATAAATGCAAATAATTGTATTAATCACATTTCTTAGCTATTGGGAAATATAAGTGTGTACTTGGTTGAAATTGAGTCAATTTACAACCAACAGGCTGGGTACAGCCCATCAAAGCAATTTACATGGGCCATCATCTTTTTTCCCTGACAGTCCTTCAGACAAGGCCATGTATGTGCTGTCACATGATTGGGACATATCGAGATTGTTCACATTTAGGCACTGTCTTATCCACAATGGAGAAACCATTCCCCCTAACCCACCCATAAGGCTTCCAGTGACTCCATAATAGGTAACACCTTGCTGTGACCAGAAGCTTCAGGATTTGTGTTATGGGTAGCATTTTGTGTTCGGAACAAACTGACAACTTACGTACACACCAAAAACTTTACCGTTTTTAACTGCTTTTCAAGAAAGTATAAATCTACCTCTCCCCTACAGCAGGGATGTAGTTTCGTTGGTGTTTTATACTGAAATAACTGGAGGATGTAGTCACATAAATGTCTACAACAATGCAACTAACTTCAGTATAAGGAAGCGCTGAGAAGTGTTGACTTTGTTATCGTTCTGTAGCAATATTACAAAAAATAAGATTTGAAAGAGAAGGAATTGGGGAGGAAGAGGGAGTCTGAAGATTTAATACAACAGTTTCATTGTGAAATAAAATGGCATATAAACTGGTACAGTAATCCTGAAACCAGTCTAAAGAAGTAATCACAGCTGATTCTCCAATGGTCTGTTTTAAAGTGGTAATAATATGCTCTGGGAATTAATACACTAGACAAATATTTCCAGAGTGAATATCAGAATGTTTAACCATATATTCTCTCCAATAAACTTGTGTTTGTTAATGTAGAAAACATTCAAATATATTCCCATATATTGTACCTGATATGACTACAGAGAGACATATTTATTCCTAGGTATCTCCTAGTATTATTTCATTTCAATAAAAGGCTACATCCAGATATGTTCCATAAAACTGGAGTTCTCAGAGGAATAAGCACATTAAACCAAGAAAGTTCAGTTTAGGACAAAGATATTTTACATATCTTCTTAAAAGCCCTGGGAGGGTTTGAAAAGCCTGGTTCATGCCTGATGTATTTTTCTGATGAGTTTGATTCAAAGCGCTCATGTTTCCATAATGTAAAATACCAGCTAATTTCAACAAAAGAGTCTATTATAATTTCCACTCTACTAGATAATACCAAAGAAGTGCTCTACAGGATAAAATCCTTCACAACTTCATCATATGACTGGGGCAGGTAAAAGAAAATGTAAGCTTCAGGGTTCAATAAAAAACTGAATGGGTTTTCTGAGGCAAACAAAAAATAATTAAACAAAAGATGAAAAATTATAAGTATAGTTTCTAAACAAAACCAAAAGACTGATTTTTGTGGACATAACAAAAAAATGTCAATAAAAAGCAAAAATACAAAATAAAACAGTTACTTCAGCATCACCATGCACTCTCCTGAGAAGTACCTATTGAACGAAACCAATCACTGCCTTAGGAAATAATGCATCTAATGTTGACCATGGCCAACAGTCAAGAGAGGCATTTTTGCACGTGTTTTCTTACTCAGTAGTTGGTATGTTTTATGTTTAATACATAAATAACTAATAGAACCTTATGATTGCATATTTCACGGCAGTTCTGAAAATGTTTGATTTTAGATTAATATCAAGTAAACCAAAATGAATAGTTCTATAAATCTGGAAAATCTACAAATACACTTTCACGTAACTGAATTCTTCAGAACACTTAGAATATTTTGTAATTAGATGTAAGGGAAGAATCCAGCCAGACTATTAATCCCTCTCCTCTGTGAAGCCTGGAAACTGATAGCTTCTTCAACTTCCACACTGCTGTTGGGGTTAATAATGGGAGAAAGATCTCACCGTGAGTATACGAGTGCTAAAACTTTCCAGTCAAAATCAAAGCTTGAACTTCATACAGGAAACTAACTGCCAGAAAATATTCATTACAATCCAAGGGGATAATTATATTCAGATAAAAACTATTGCTTACAAAGGTAGTTGCCTTCTTTACTCCTTTCTGTCTCTGAATTCTTACAGTTTATTTTTAGTTTGCAATCTAGTTTGAGACTTATTCAATACAATGACATGATACAGGGAAGCACGGGTGACGATTTAAGATTGTCAAAGGAATCTGTGTACATTTAATAGGTGGAATAAACACATTATTGTGTACAGTATCCTAGTTTCCTCATCTACCATCATCTGATGCAACTCAAGTGCTTCACCCTCACAAAAGCAACTAGTTACTGTGTGCTGATAGAGAGTAGTACCAAACACTAGCATCAAGTTAAAAACTTGTGCATGTATTTGCAAGACAGGGGCCTAAGGAAGTACATCTAGTAGTCAAACAGGACAAGATACTCCCTTTTTATTTTTTAAATTGAAATACTGATTTTTATTTTCAGAAAGTGTTTTAATTTCTGTATCATTGCACAGCAATGGGAGCTTAAAATATTTGTTGTTATTACAATTACTGTAGTTTGTCATAGTGTTCTTTATGAAATAATTAACCTTTTTTGTCTTTAAGAGTCTGATATTTCCAATAGAAGCTTTCATGATATCTATGTATTTCTTTGGAACCGATGTATGCTTTGAATATTATTAAAATACTTACTAACCAATCTGAAATGCTGAACTAATTCCAGTTAGTGCAAGATAGATTTAAAAAACATTTTGCAGGCAACTGGGAGACAACTCTGGGCATGCATTTTTTTCAGCCAGCTGAGTCTGACACCAGGGTATTTCATTTGATTCTCCTGAGAAAAAAAGACCCAGCTGTGCTTCTCATATAGCACTTTCTGCCAGATGATCCAAAAGAGTGGCAATTCCAGAGAGACTGAATGCTTACCTTTTTGTTGACTATGAAGTGTTAAGAGTTCTACCATGTCTATTCCAGCACAAGGTGTATCTTGTTATTGCCACTTATTCATTATTTATTATTAAGAAACAATTGCACCATTGTTCAAAAACCAGTTATTAGAGAGTCAGAAAATTCCCATAATTTTGTTTGGTATTCTCTCCTTTTCTGTACTCTAAATGGTAATTAGAAATGTGCATGAGAAAGAGACAGTTCAACTGACTTCACACTGTTGCTGAACAAAAGAAGTTGAACCTATGTGAAACTAATATTGGGCAGTTAAACCAGAGGGGCAAAACCTGTTTGGATAAAACCAAATAAGAAAAAAAAATCCTCATCAAATGAGGATTTTAAATGAAAAGAAATTAAGTCAATTCAAACTTTGCATCTGAACCAAAACGAAAAAATGTCTTTTGAGCACCTGTTAGAAAAGAAAACAAGGGACGATTCATAAAACTGGTATTGCTGGCATGTCTTTTCTGTCAGTTCACTCTGCAGAGCTATTTCCCAGAGAGTAAGAGACTCAGCCTCAGTGCAGACCTCTGCCTGCACAGATCTGAGCTCACATTTACTAGTTCTGGAGAAAATGCCCTAGGTGGACTATTAAGGCATGCTTTTCTTATTATCTTATACAGAGTTATTCCACCCTGCATAAATCTTTAAGACTTGGAGAAGAGACTGATAGCTATGTGTCCCATTTTCCCAGGTGAGTTATCAAGTTAGTGACTTATTCCCTCTCCAGCTTGGAGATTATATAAATATTTTATACAAATATATTTGCTGGCTCCAGCTATAAAAATTCAGAAAAATCCATTTGAAACTACTTACAACTTCTTTAACTGGGTAGTGGAATATACGCATAAAAATCCACTCTCCACCTGGTTCAGGGAAAGGATTTGGACAAGGATTTTGATAGACAATGACTCTCTAGCCTCCTGAGAACTGAATTTAGGTCTTTCACATCTTGGGTGAGAGCTATTACTGCTGATCTTCCAGGGAAATTTAAGAGAAAGGATACCTATTTTTCTAAAAAATGCTGTGTTTCTGAACTAAAAAGTAGCTTTCAGAAAGCTACTTTTTCTGAACAATTTCAGAAATTGTTCAGTGATTTTGGCCTATATAGTTTTGAGACAATGGAAATACATACTCAAATTTGTAAGGTTTCTCCTCAGTTCTAGGAAAAAAAAAAAGACCTTTGAATTTCTTTGTCACTCCAAAGCATCACAGTTTATCGTAAAATACAGTACTGGGCAACTTTTCCTGATTTCCCTGTGTTCTCTTTGTTGCCAAGTCTTCCTTTTCTTGGTTTTGATCTGCCTGGAATTTCTTCTGGGGGCCAAAATTAGAAGCTCAGATGTGTGCATTCAGGGGTAAGAGTAACAATGGCAACTCTCTGTAAATCAACTGGAAGTGACAAGAATTAGTAAGTTAAACAATCTGCTAATTTATAAACATTATTTGCCCATAAATAGAGGCATCCAGTGCCATATTAGATACTCAGTGGTATCTCAGTCCCAGGAACACGTCTGGAAGATATGAAATAGGACATAAAAGACAGCCATGCCTTTTTGGGGTAGGAGGTGAAGGACACTAGACAGCTGTATTCAAGGACCTGATTTGTTCCTTTTCTACCCTTATACCTCAGTCCTGACACCAAAGAATGTGTGTAAGAAAAAAACCACTGGAAAAATAACCCAGTTATATCTATTAAAAAAAAGACACTTAAAACCGAGTGGTTAACCACCAAATTTTCAGCAAAATTTCTAAACCATGTTCCCTAGGAGTAAGAAAAATAAATATCTGCGTGTAGAACTTGGAAATACATGTTCACTTTAATATTAAAGTAACACAGTTGGTGTGTGTACATATATTTGTATAAATGTATGATAGCGGGCATATTTCTCATATCCTAGGTTTATATGTTGATGATATGAATGGACTTGCACAGTATTTTGACATGATGAACTAAAACATTCTCTTACCTGCACTGGCTTTGGGAACCATATGTTTTCATTTACAGTCCAATGCGAATCTGTAAGTTCCATATGCACTATGTTTGTAAATATGAATGTATGTTTGGAGAGCAGGTACACACTTGCAAAGTTTAAAGCAATACATCAGAAGCCCAGAATTTCATTATTTAGAACAGAACTGTCTTAGTTATAATCATGAAGAAAGGTCCTGGTCTTAATATTGACTATCATCACAGGTTGCTGTTTGAAAGCTATAGAAAGCTTTACCATGTATGTGGCTAGCAGTATGGTGTGTGTCACATAAAACAGAGATCTGAACAGCTGCATCTCTAGGCCATCCTATTGGAATTGAGAAAGAGTTTTGATTGTACCAAAAAGATCTTTTGCTAAGAGCATTATTTTTTTTCTATCAATTCCCTTCAGCTCAATATGAAGCTAAGGTATGACATATGCTCTATGCATCATATGTTTGCCTGCATACCCGTGCATATTGTCACTTTGTGTTATTCCAGGAGTCTCTTGAGCACATGGGAAGTAGAGTTTCAGTGGGTTGGAAATTTATGCTTCAGTAAATGCATTGTCAATTTGGTGACCATCTGTAACTTAGAGAATTTTATTTTATGCTGTGGTAATGAATAAAGTAGATTTTAGATTTCAGAACAGACGTAATAATGTTCTGGAAGCCCTATATTTCATGGGTTTTATAAAACCCAAGTATTAAGCCTTCCATGAGTTCTCTTAATTTAGGTGAGTACATCCCAACA
>NW_009623929.1:331-27353 GCF_000690535.1 Cariama cristata | reverse complement strand
ACACGAGAAATATTAACATTTGCAGACCAATAATGCAGACCGACACAAACAGTAAGAGAAAGCAAACCTTCTAGTGGCACCAGGATGAAGCAGTTAATTATCTTCATATTACACTCTGAAGAAAATAAAATTTTCAGTGGTGGTCAGTTAGTAGAGAGGCAGATTCTGTCTGAATTCTTTCCTCTGAATGCAAATAAAACATGCATATATACATGAACAATATATATGACAAACAATTAAGTCATAGGGAATTTCAATTTTAAAAGTAAAACTTCTAAAGAGGGATTAGGAATGAGTGAAAACAGTATTTTTCAGTTGAAAAAGCATTTCCAGCATTATTTGTAGAATTTCTATCCAGCATTTAGGACACACATATCCCTGAGTAGCCACCATTCTTGATGGTTTACTGAAAACACTGAAAACTTAGGCAAGCATGACCTCCTCACTCAGGGACAATTTAAGATCTGAATTGTTTGCCATTGTTTTCTTTATTAACAACAACAGCCACCCTCATTGTCTTATTTACAAGTAAACAAAAAGATGCAGTTCACCTAATGCATTCCCAAAACGACTCCACAACAGTTTTCTTCCTTCTTGTTCACTATAATCTGTGATGAGGAGATTGTATAATATTAGTGAATTGCATTCATTACTTACCTGTCTAGGATTTACATCCATTCTCATAAGAAATGATTTTTCAAGAGGGAAACCCATATTATTTTCTATATTTTTCCTCTAATAAAACAAAACATGGGAAACCCAGAAGAGCACAGTATTTCCTTAGCTGCATTTGCATAACCTGGGAAAATGTCTTCTATTAAATCATTTCTGTTACCTTTCATATTTGCCCTCTTATAGGCAGGGTTTGAACACTAGCATTTGAGAGGGATGCTAATGATTTCCCAGAGGATTAAAATAAAAGTGCAGTAAATAGAGTTACTTTTCAGTCACCTAGGTCTTATGCTTACATCTGTATGTAGAAAGATGACCTGCACGAACACAGTTTCCCTCCTACTCCACAAGTTACTATGTTGATTTTAGAGGTTTTGTGCTGCTTTTTCTATAATGGTGGTGTTAAAACAACACAATACAAAGCTGAAGAGATACTGAAAGCCTGAAGGAAAGAGCTTGTGTTGGAATTTAACAACAGTTTGTCTTTTAGCATTTACACTGAGCAGAAACTTTTTAGATTGTTTAATTTCTCACTTCATCAGCTTGCAGGTCATATACATATATTTTTGTATATATATACAAAATATATACTATGACTGCTTATTTGTGCATCAATAGAATTTTAAAAAGTGCAACTGGCAAGTGTTGAAATACAAGTTAAACAATAATAATCAAAAAGCAGGGGGTTAGGGGAGGGAAGGGAGTCCCTTTCATAAGGCTTCTTCACTATGGTGATACTTAAATCTAGTTGATGATCTGAAAAAAAGGATATTACTTACCTCATGTGGGTATTCTCACAGCTAAATATGTTTTGAACAAACCATTCTAAACTGTTTAAAGTTATTTAATAGAATTAAACTTTTAAAGTATATATTACTCTTCAAAAGCTGTTTCTAGTCCTTGAGAGGATTCTTTTTGTTTTTAGATTTCACAGTATTGCTTATGTTAGAAAAAGATGCTACCATTGTAGTCAGAGTGCTTCTGTTAATCTTCATGTCATAACCATAGGCACAGAAAATAAACCATTCAAAGAATTGAAGGGGAAATGGAACGCTCTCAGGAGATGGCATTTATGTTGTAACTTGTTTAGCTAAGATTGAAGTAGAACACTGTATCTAGATTGGTCGCATGTTACTCAAATTTATAGTATTTATATATTTCTAAATGATACAATCGCTTTTAGCTGTTTTGAAGAATACTACTTAGAAATGTGGAAATTTTAACTGTTACTTGCTGCATCAAGACAATCTTACAAACCTTATCGCTCTACAGATAGGATCTTGTGAAAATTTGCCATATCTTCTGCTATATGTATGGGATTTTAAAACTTTTTATTCAAACAGACTTATTTTAATGAAGCAGGCTTAAGACTTTCTTAATTAGGTGGTGCTCAGTAGTTTTTTTTTCAAACTTCAAAGTGTTTAGGCTCAGTACCATTTATTTCAGTCAGGAAGTTGGGCTGCCTAGCCATCGTTACCAGAAAATACTTTCTCCACAAATAAGTCTTTTGTAAGCTCCTAAATTGGACACACACTGTTTCCTTTTATATCCTGGAGAACTGCACTGTAATATTGGCTACTGCATGAAAGATCTGGAAATTAATTTTAAAGTATTGTCACACTCTCTGGATTGAAAAACTTTAATGTCACTCAGCTTACTCAATCAGACTGGCGTTAGAGTCAAGTATAGCTAACTAGTTAAGTAAATATGATTTTTGCTGATATTAGTAAATGGCAGAGGGCTTTGCAATGACCTGGCAGTGCAGGATCTCAGGACTTAACCTAAGCTTTCCTTGGCCCAAGCTGTTTTTAGCTTGTTTTAACAACTGCCAATCTGGTGGTCAAGTGACTATTGCAGAACCTGCTCTAGTTTAAGCCTATAGTGTCACATAAGATAAAGGCTTGACAAATATCGAATGCCATGCATTCAAAGTGTAAAATTTTGATTTTGACGCAAACTTAAGTCATGTAAATGTTCAACTTTCCCACAGAACTCTTTTATTCACTTAAAAGACAATTATTCACTGTTTATGCTAGGTATCAGATCCAATGTGTGGCCCAGACACACTTTAATTCACACTATCTAAAATCCATATGCTCTCTACCAGATCTAAAATTATTAACATTTCCTCATGGTCATGCTTTATAAGCATCCAGATATTTTTTAATACTTCCTTTTAACGGAACATTGGTATGGAAAAAAGGGTTGTTAGCCGCATTTGCTATCAAGGTGTAGCAAACAAATTGTACACAGTCCAATTCTCATTATTCAAGTGAAAACTGCCATAGAAACACAAAGGCTGCTGCTTGTAGAAGGTACGGATCTGGCTCAGCAGTTGTTGAAATTAAGTAAACATTTGACTTTAAAGCTATCCTCATTTTTGTCAGTGTAATTACACATCACATAACTAGGCCAGGTGTGCAATATTAACAAGTATGTGAACATTTGCATAAGAAAATTTGACTGTGGCATAAAATCTAGACAGATTTTTAAGTGCTAACAAGAAGTCTGTATTCTCTGGCTTAATTGCAAGGCTAGCTTAGTGTTATTGAACTACATTTCTGAATAGAAAATTTCATAAGCAGTGGGAAATGGTGTTTTCTCTAGTTTATCCCTTACAGTTACTGCTGACTTTAGTACAGTCTTCCATTTCTTAATGACTTTCAAATTTGTCTTACAAGAAATTACCACAAGTATGCCAAAGGAAAGACAAAACTGATCACCATTAACAGAACCAACATCCTTATATATCAGTTTGTGTATGTTCCGGAAAAACTGGTGAGCTATTATAAGTAACAGCAGAAATCTTAATTGAGTACTATACTAATAATGACCTTTAAAATTGCTACTTACCTAATCAAATAATTAACAGTGGCATGTAAACTACATCTGTATAACACATATTGTTGAACACACATTACAGTTGTTGCAAATTGCTGAGAAAAATGTAAGGATGCTGAGAAAAGGGAAGCAACCTAATTTTAGTGTGCTTTATCTGCAAGATCACAGTTTACAATAATTAACAAAACCTATTTTTAATAGCTAATGTCAATGCAATTATTTGTATTAAAAATTAAAGTAAGACATCCCCATGTAACTCAAAAAAAATTATCAAATTAACCAATTTCTCCTTTACAACTATTGCTTATATGCTGCAAGAGAAACTACTGAAAGGGAAGAAGATAAAGTGTATGCATCTTTCTACATTTACAATATATTTCAGAGTTAAGCTTATAGCATTGTACAACACAAATAACTTCCAACAGTACATTTTAAATATGATATATGCTGCCATTCTATCACATACAGTTTTGACACTTAGTAGAATATGTTCTGGAGTTTCATCCACTGAAAAGGTAAGACTATTGTAAGATCAAAGAGTAAAATCAAAGGTACTGAATGGCACATTCTTATATTAGGAATTAGTATATCTTACTAGCATTGGCAGCACTGCTGAGACTTTTAAATTATTCAACATCTACAATCAACATGCCAAGTTTCAGTGGAAATTTCTGTGCCTTTGTAAGAAAATTCCTATCTTACCCAATCATGTTTGTTAAGCTTGATGTGCAATTGACTAAGATTTTTCAAAAAGGTATCTCTCCAACTTGCTTGGCGACACTGTCCCTGTGTTTTCTTAAGAAAAAATCAGCAACTTGCATTTGAAATTCATGTCACAAATTCTTCAGTCTTCAGATTTACAATCTTATGATATTCTATCCTTAGGGTTTTTGGCTTTGATGAAACTAGGAGACCCTACAAGCAACTGCAAGCAGATCTGTAAGGACCATCCATTTATTAATTTTAATAAAAGTTATCCGGATCCACAAAGCTCAGACATTTAATTAAAGCTAATGGAAAAAACACAGTGAGAAATCTTGGTAAAATTTAATATTAAATCAGCCTAAAGAAATTCAAGAGAAACCAGAGGGGACTGCTAAAATACCTGATTATGGGGAAGGTTATGATATTTCAAGGAGAGAGGTGTTTTGCAATATTGTCCAAGTTCAAATGAAGGCAGAGTACATAGGTGCTAGATAACTCATTTACATGCACAGGTGTTGACAGTATAACTGGATTGGCCAAAATACTTGAGCAGACAAATCCTAGCATAAATGATTTAAGGTCTAGAGATGCAGTTCATTCCTTGCTCTGATCCTCCTTTTTGCATACATACCCACACTAGATTTGTAAAGTTCCTAGCTCAGGAATGAGTGCCAGTGTAGCCGTAGCAACACGAAGTTATTGCAGACTCCAATACTCACCCATGAGTTTGAATACACAGCTGGGGGACTAAGTTGCACTGAACTTTTTATCCTTTCACAGCAACATTGACAACAACAGCTAAATAAGTAGCCCACGCACTCTCATTCTTCATCCTCCAAGCCTTTCTGTCTATGTTTTTCACTGAGCACTTGCAAAAGACGTTCTCATGATCTTGATTGACTTGTCAAGTCTTCAAGTTCCTATTTCTCAGTTTTGATGACTAAATCTTTGCTATCATATTAAGAACAGTACAGGAAGCGACTGAAGGACTGAAAATCTTTCGGTTTTTGAAGCACTCAAGAAATAATTTTTCCTGTCTACAAGTTAATCCTGTTTTATTCTTAGCCACTCTCTCCGGCATAGTTTCTCAGATGAGAATTAAACTCTGGCAATAAATACTCTAGCAACTTTTTCTGGCAACATTGTTCAAACTCCTTTCTTCTTGAATTGAACTAGTAGGTTTTAATTTATCTGGCAGCATTAAAGTTCTAAAAGCTTTTGTTAAAAAAGTTGCCATTGAGTAAAAAAAAAAAAAAAAAAAAAAAAGTCTGTCATTTAAGTTACATAGAATCCCTGACTTTTTCCTGAAGCAATTCATAATCTAAATATAAGCAGTGGCTAGTATGTAAATTTCTTCAGTCACATCAGGTGTGATTAAGAAGATATTTCTTAAAACAGTGAAATAGAAAATTACAATCGAAATTGGAGCTTGATTGATGATAAAGAAGAAATATTTTACATTCCTTGAAAAAAAAAAAACCACGATGAAACACAAATATTAATACTATCTAAGACTTCAGTGTGGCTAAATAATTCATAAAAGTTAATTGAATTTTGTTGGTTAGAAAAGGGATAAGACTGATTCAGCAATGAGACAGATAAGTTAATCCCCTACAGCCTCTGATATGAGGATTGCCCTTTTTTTATAACCTCCTCCAATTTGTTCCCTAATAACACATAGGGACTCCCTAACAGTTGCTGACCCCAGAACCTCCTTGTGTGTATCACAAGCGGGACTGTACAAGTCACTACCAATTGAAGTGGTTAATTTAGTACATGCTTAGTCCATATGTACTTTTTCAGAGTAAATATTTTCATGACCTCTCCAATCACCAGGAGCTATTTAAATCTTTCCCTTATACTTTTGAATATTAAAGTTCCTTTGCACTGTCCACGTGCATATTAATCTGTAATGCAATTTACCCTATAAAACAGCTGTCTTGCCCTGAAACATTCCAGAAAATACAAAGTCAAATGCATATAAAATTAAGGAAATCTGAAGAAAAAACAAATCAAATAAAGCTAAGTAAGCTGAGAGAAATTAAAACTCTCCCCCATCTAATAATCTAAGTAAGAAGGTATAATGTTTGTTTCATTAATGTGAAGAATTTACCCAAATGTCAATATCAGCCTACTGATTTTTGATATACAAGACTGGTAGGAAGAGGAAGACCAAGAAAGAGGATATATACACATAAGCCCTAAATAAATCTGAACTGTGTATGTTTAGATTTGGGTATGTTTATGTGCAATTTGCCAGCTACGCCTATGAATTGTTCTGTTAAATCATCTGTACCTATACATTTTAGGAAGATAAACAGCTGACAACTTCCAAAACCAAGTTTAAGTATCAAATGTAGATCTGGAAGCACTGAAAAAAAGCATCTCCCACTACTCAGACTATGACATACGTATAGGTATGTTGCAACACAATGAAATTTTCATATACAGTCTTAATACCCCTAATTAGATAAAAAGTCTGTTTTCCAGAAAGAAACTATAGAAGAAAGAGTTGTTGAGGGAAAACAGAAAATTACAGTCTGGAAACCATGATTATTTAAACTATCTCATCTACAGACTAAGGAAATTTATCCTAGTCCTCTCCTACTGAAATCCCCAATTCAAATCCTAAAATTGCAGTCACTCATTCACTTTGTAAAATACTGTAGCATGGCGAACACTCTAAACCCAGAATATTAAAAAGGTCAAAATAATATTAAATTCAGGGCTTTGCAAAATTAAAGAACAGTCTGTCAAAGCACTGACTGGCCTCAGCTCACAATGAAAATGAGAGGAGTTAAAGATACATTGTCCTTTGCACTTGGAAGGATTGTGCTCAAGTGGAATTCTGATACTACATGATTGTAACAAAATTTAGTAAAAAGAGAAGTGGCTAAATATTAATTCATATCAGTTGAGATTATAAAAGCAACACAAAAGAGACACTACTGTGAGAAACACCACTCCTCTTTCTGTGAAAATTATTGGAAGGAAAAATAGAACAGCATTAAATTAGATGTGCTGTGATTCCCACAGTTCATTCAGAATAATTTAGTCTGTTTAATAGATTTCCTATACGATCACTTGCAGAAAATACTAAGTATGCCTATCTACACAGAAGTATGTTATTTCAATTTATTTAATAAACACTTCTCGAACACACACAGACACACAAACACAAGCATGTGTGCATGCATCCCTTAGCTTGCCACAAGTTACTTAAGCAGTTTTCAAGACTCAACTTCTTGCAGTTCTTCAAGCCAACAGCACCATACCAGGTTAGCTTTATGAGTTCTAGCTAAACGTATTTTCAGAAGAGGACTATAAACTTCTTTATCCAAAATTTCAGAAAAATGAAAACATTGAACCTAAATGTTTATTTTATTACCATGCATTTATTATTGATAGACTCTGCTCCAAACATGATAGCTCCTTACAACTTTTTAGCTATTCAAGCTGTTTTCTGGTTCCCACACAAACATTTTTTTTGGCTATTTCATGGCGTGTCAGTCATATAAGAAAAGATAGAATAATATAAGAATTAAATAGAGGCCATTAACTTGCATCAAAATGAACACTTAGCAAAATGTCATAAGTGAAAGCTGTTGGTTAACACCATTTAACATATATCAGCTAATCACTAGTGTTCTAGCGGAATTTGAGATTGATTTGTGAATGACTCACAAGTGGAAATAAAATAATCTAAAAATATCCGACAATTAGGTTGCATAATTCAAGTAATTTTCTGAGACATCTGCTTTATACTCATTATACTACTAGACGAAATGCTCAGGCTTGGTGTTACGTCCTAACATTCAAACTCCACAGGCTTCTTCAATCAAAGATGCCATTTGCAGGATAATAACCAAAGGCAGAAACCTTTGAATCCTTTAAAAGAGTCTGATTTTCAGAGAATGAACTCTTAAGGAATTTCCGAAAATCTCTCTATGTTCCTTTCAAAGGACCTAGAGTGGAGTCCAGAAGGAAGCCATTTTTAACAACTCAGTTCCTGTTTCAGACTTGTCAATGTTAAGTTCACTTAAAGACAAGAAAAACAACAGGAAGAAACAGGACTCACAGAATATTTATCAATTGAGCTTTTGTTTCAAGTACTTAGTTCTATGAAATATCGGAGGTAAACAAAGACCGTTATTCTGCACAAAGAAACGATACAATGTGAACTGAATTAATCTGCAGGATTTGTATGAAATACAGGATCAATTCACTGACAAAATCTTAGTAGCTACATGGGGCTAATTTTTGGAAGTATTAAGTAGCCACAATTGTAACTGATATCAGTAAAAATTCCTCACTAAACCAAGGTTCATCAGTCTCTTGGTTGGCCTTTAATGTTGTGCTATAATTTTATATCCCATTATTTTTCCTCACAAAACCAAAAAACCACATTTGCTTTGTTTTAGTTTGTGCTATGAGTAGAAAAATGTGGGGTTTTTTTGCATTTCTGTCTGAGAAAGAGCATCAAGCTATCATTATTAACATGGAGCATTCACTGTTTACTTTGAAGGCTTCAGTATTTTCCTCTCTCATATTGCTAACATGCTCTAAATGACAATTTATTTACACAGGTGCATCCACATCCAGAGATCTCATTTTTCAAAGTCTGGTAACAAGCCCAGACTTTTACCATGCACATCTTGTAAAGTTTCTTTTCCTTGACTGTCATGGTAAGCACACATACAGTAAACACAGCTTTTGCAGATGGATGTATAAATACAAAATCTAAAAATGGAGCCAAAAGTATAAGATAATTTTACTAAGGCAGTAAGTGTTTCTATCACTCCATCATGTTCTTGTAATGCCCTGTTAGTTTCTCAGATATTTTTGATCAAGTCTCTGTCTTCAGCCACAAAATCACTTCTTCAATTGAGAGAACAGATCGATTTCTTACACAACGTTTGGCAAACAAAGGCCCAACATGAATGTGTGAAGCTTATTCTATGAACGAGCTAGAAAACAAACAAAACATAAGCTTGTAGAACCAGTTGTTCATAATTTCTTATTTCCACATTACTTCCCTATAAAAATTCAGTACTATATTTATTACTTTAGAACAGTTTAGGTACCTGTTTTACCTTTTCTGCACATTACAATCCTTTTTTTAATTAAAATCCTACAATTTTAGAAGGCCGTTAATAAATTCTTTATACATGCATAAATACAGAATCATCTTATTTCCAAGTATTTCTTCTTCCAATGGCTATCTGTTTATTTGTTTTCTCCTTCAGATATCTCGCATATGAATTTTCACTGTCTGACATGTAGACAACCAGCTAAGGTAAGCTGGCTATCTTTGTAAGGACATGGCCACTATTTTCTTACTAATTTATTTTTAAGATTCTATTACATAAATTCTCAATCATGTACCACTTTCCTCTCTTTAGTACGTTTCAAAAGATTCAAAGCTATTCATTTTTCTTAATATCTAGCATTCTTTTATATAAAGGGGAATAAGATATAGAAAAGGATGAGCAATACAGTACCTCTTATAACATAAAGAGTACAGTGGTATTTGGAAACAATTTACTTTCAGAACAAGAACAATGGTGTTTCGTAGGTTCTAAATTTATTACTCAGTTTCTGTTATCAGAGATGCTTGTGAATCACAGTATAGTTTAACTGCCATTCTAAAAATAAAAAAATAATTTAAAAAAGTAAAGAAATTTAAGATTTATTTTTCCAAATGCCAGTTGTCACCAGCAGTGAGATGTTACATGGGCTGAAATCGTTGTGCAATGCCATTGCATACCTTTGACTTGTACAATTAAAAGCAATAGAAAGTTGGGGAACAGTTTTTTAGATTAATAGATGGAAGCACTTTTATTTCATCTCTGTTGATTCTCCAGTACTAAAGAAGGTGGAAAAAAAACCCAAGCAGAAATGTAAGGGGAAAGCAAGAAATAATCTAGTTAAAGCTTACTTAGTGGCCATTCCACAGTTCCTATAAGGTCTAAAGAACCTATTGATCATAGAATATTAGCAACAACATGTATAGAGTCTTGAGATCTATGCAGTTTATACACTCTTAGCTACTGCAACCACCCATCTGTATGAAGGTCTTTGAAGTAGGTAAGAAGTACCTAAATATTGCTCTAGAAATATGCATTAACATGTTAGGTGGAAGGATCTGGATGGCTTTTTCTCCCAAGGGAACAAATATTCTAGTTATAGGAGCTGCCATTACCGCTTGTGCTAGATAAAAATACATACCAACTAGTGAAAAATGAAAAAAAAAAATTAAAAAATTTCACTAATTCTATCAAAGAGCTGTAAGAGAATTTGGTAGATCAGTAAAAACCTCTGTTTAGAAGGCTCTTGAAAAGGCAGAAGAACAAATTTACTGGTATGAAGATGGAACTCAATATAGTAATAAGAACTCTGTTCATTCACATGAAAGGCTTTTCTATTTCAAAAATTATGGCTAGAATCAAGCAATTAATATGTTCAATTACATATTCTTACCATAGAAGAGTTAAATCTTATTAGATGTATGCTTGACTCATCTACTGCTTCTAAATCACAGTAGAGCTAGTACACAAAACAAAGACTTCAGGCTGTTTCCAAGGTGATAAATCAAGAAGCAGTAATACATGTGGCAATAAGTTCACATTGCAGCTATTTAAGTCTTAAAATCTTCTTTGCTAGGGGATCTGCAAACCCCTTCCCCCTCATGCCTCCCCCCCTTATTTTTTTTTAAATGAACGATTATCCAGAATAAGGAAATACAGGTAGGTATTTGTACTGGTAAAACTAGCAAAGGTACGTAACTGTGAAGAAAAACTTACAGGAAAAACTTCTCTCTGTCATGCAATGCTAAAACCTGCCAAAATTACAGCAGGATCTTGCCTTGGAGAGGAAAATGGGTGCTTTTACAGTCTTCCCATCAGGCAGATTCTCAGAAGGTTGTATCAAATTTTAGTGTTAGCCTAGTTTTCCTCAAACGGCAGCACCTAACACTTTCAGACTGTTTTTACTGTCATGTTTACAAAAGTTATGATTAGAATAGCCAACAGATGTACCAAATTTTTTATTGTTAGCTACACATTTCTATATCGTCAGATATAATATGTATGAATATATCACACACCCTAACACAAGTTGTGTCTGTACACTGTTCTCATTTGAAGTTACGTGTAGTTCATACCTGTAATATTTGGATGTTGCATTCTTTTGGAATATGGATGTTACATTCATAATGTATTTTATCAGGAGCATTTAATGGAGGACAATATACAACATATCAAGCCTTAAAACCACAGATGACTCAGTTTTGTGTGACGATTCATATATCGCATACTGACACTGTGACGGTTATACCCTGTACAAGAAAGGCTCAGGTCCCCAGAACGACTTCAGCCTGTACCATTGCAAGATGTTCTTGCTTTGCAAGTACATCTGTCCTCAACAGAATCTCATAAGGTTCCTATGACCCATTCCTCCACCTTGCCTAAATCCCTTTGAGGGGCAGCCCTGGTGTCAAGCAGGCAGGTGGTAGACTCCTGACAAGAAGGGGTAGACCCCCAAAAACAGTTACGATGCCAGCACGTTCAGCATTGTCCACTGTCAAATGAGAACTGCTCTCCCTTCCACAATTTTTGCAAACTTTAAGGAACTTGTCTGTTAGCAATAAACACAGCATGATAGAGCCTCAGGCCGCCGTTGTACAGAACTACACAGCTATGGGCAGCAGCTGGCCTGAAAGACAGAAAAAAAGTCCAGGATCCTGAATCCTGAAAGACTTGCTCTGTTCCCTGAGTTACCAGATATGGTAAGGTTGCATCCATTTATCTATTGTCAGGGATCTATTTAGCTCTTTCCAGAGTGGATTGCTCCTCTGCTGTCAACTGATCCAGTTTCAAAATCAGAAAAGTTCTCCCAGTGAACAGGAAAAAAAAGTTTTTCTTATTATATTCCATCACAGCTTAATAATATGAAGCTTTTATATTTCATAAAATAATGCCATGGTCATCTAATGTAGGTAAAAGAAAGAGACTAGCATCTGAAAAATTAAAACATGCTTGATTCTCTTTTCAGGATCATAAACTGTGTTTTTAAAATATAGTCTTCAACCTTAAGCTTCATTTTTTCCATGTTTTTACTTCCTAAAACAATAAACGACTGAATTTGGGAGCTTGGTCATGACAGACCAACATGGTAAGCAGATAGAATGAAAAGCTGATACCATAAACAACTTTTTCTTTTTCCTTTTTTTTTTTTTAACTCAAAAGCTTCAAATATTTTTTAGACTGCTTTAATTTTTATTTTCTGATTGCTTATGTCTTGAACAAATGGTTTTATGAGCACAAAGTGCTGTTTTTAGTGAAAGTCTGGAGGGGTCTGCACAAGAACATTAAGCAGGGTTGTGACCCAAGACACTAAGGCTTTGATCCAGTAATGAGATCATCAGATATACTCCCAGTACTGTTGCAGATGCACTGTACAATAAAACAGAAAGAGCTATGGCATCAAGAAATGCAGATCTAGAATCATATACACAAAGTGATTAGGGAACATAAGGCTAAAGAAACAAAAGCTGAAAAAATTACTTCCACTCCAAGGACTGAATGACTATTACAGTTTCAACTTCAAAAATACAAATTGCATTAATAATTTGCATTACAAATATTATCTTAATATCTATGCAGGACAAAATACAGATCAAAGGTAAAAACATAGCTTTCAAAATCCTGGAAGATTAGATTGGATCTAATCACCTATGAAACACCTTATTGAACTATATCATGAAGGAACTATATGTATAGTTTTTAACAGAGAACACATATTAGTTTCAGTCTTAATTAAGAAAGTTAGCAGGCAGTAGGTAAATGCTGCTACACTTAGTATTTCCACAGTAGGGAGATTTCTTAAGGATAGAGATAGGGCTGACATCACAGTAAATTTTTACACTGTGAAAATAGGAATTGTGTTTATATAGAGAGTAATATGTTAGTGACAGCTCTTTTACAGAGTAACCAGTTGGTGATCAGGTATTGGAACTGTGATTATCCCAAACTGCATCTTCTTTAAAGGAGACTCCTTACCTGTATCAGCTCATCAATTATCACTTAATAAGAAGAGTTACTCCTGTTTAAATGTTCAACGTGGGCAGAGACAAATTCAGATGTTAGCGTAACGAAGTCTGATATGCCAATAAAGGGCACAAGTCAATAACTGCTATGAGCCACATCCTATATTAAGGCAGTCCTTTAAAGTTTATAGGGCAGACATGGTCAAAATATTCAAAGGGGGCAGAGAGTGTTTAAAAGACATTTGATTTAGAACATGCAAGTAAAACAGAATCATTTAGGTTGCTTTAGATTTTGAAGCTGGTGTTTGAATATTGCTATTTGCCATTTACTAGCCAGCAGTTCTGCTTTTGATTTTATCTGAAAACTATAAAGAAGGAAGATTTCCATGCTCAGTTACTCAAAACTGTTCCCACTGCACTATATGCTTTACTGTGCAACAGATAACTCTTGTCAGTTAGTCTTGTGTTTTACTTGTATACATTTCTATTATCTGTTTTATCTTTAGCCCAGATTTTTAAAGCTATTTTAATTAGTGTAGTTTAAGGAAGATTCATCTGCTCTTAAATTTATACCTGGACTGCCTGCATCACGAGTCATCAAATACCAGTTATTCAGGCTTTTTTAAAGAGCTGCGATTTATATTTTATATTGTCTGAACTTAAAAGGCTAGATGTGTAATGTTTATGTTACAAACACTAATATTTATTTACAGGCATAAATGGTTACTGGTTTGATGCAAAGTACTGCTGCATGAAATACAAGCAGTTAATGAAGATTGCTTCTTTTTATGGATTAAAAAAATAAGAAAATCACATATAGCCATACATTCAGTAACACTCTAGAAAAGTTAAAATTGACATGTCTATGATGCTCTGCGCAGTAAAAGATTACTCACCAAGCATGGGGAAAATTGAAAGAATGCAAAATCTAGCCTAGCCCCAAACCCAGCTGTAATACTAGCTTGAACCTACTCAGGTGTCCAGTACCTAGACTGAAACTAAGCATCAGTCAATAATCCCAGATGACGTTGTCACCAGCCCTTGAAATCCAGGCCACTTAACATAAAGAAATATATTCAATTAGCAAATGCTGCTTTTCCTGATTTTTTACACATGCTACAACTGTAGTCTTGCATGAGCTATTGCAACAGAAATTACGAAGGGGCCAATAGCTTATGCCCATGCCAACCATCAACTCTCTGGGGTTTGGAATGTCCAGCAGTGAACCAGCTACTGCTTGGTTAGTTCAGCAATAAACAAAGCTTTTCAATTCATCTTTTCCAAAAACCTAACAGCAGTAACGCCCAGGTGACCACTTTTTAAACGAAAATTAAACAGCTCATAATCCTGCTAGCACTGGTATTCATTCTAGATCTCTGACTACAGTAATAAATTAACATGACAACCTTTATTACAAATTACTATAGCCAACAATTCAAGGGAAGACAATCAGAAAATAATGGTATATGATTGTAATTTCTTTTTTACCCAGCAGCTATGTGATCAGATCATTTCTGCCTGGCATATATGAGACCTAGATTCAATTCTTTCTCTGAAAGGATTTGAACTTGGACCTTCTGCCTCCCAGGAAAACTCTCAAATCACCATCTTTTAGTCTACTCTTTGCTGGCTGCTCCCAGCCTATCAACATTTTATATAAAGCATCCAAAATGTTTTCACTAGAGCAGGAGCTAAAAGATCCTGGAAATCTTTTCTCCACTGTGACTATCTTGGCTATCAGGCCATCACATCATTTGTTCATTTTGTCTTTTTAAGCATTTTGTACAAGAACTGAACAGCTCAGCTGAAGGCACTGAGACATGTGCTTCATTATACATATGTACAGGAAACATCTTTTTCAAAAATTTACTCCTAATTCAGCAGAATTAGTTGACAACTACGAACAAAAATATAGATATAAATACCCACAAAAGTGCTCATGTTTTCCAGCACCTATAACTTTGATATCAGTTTTGGTGTTCAAATCATATATGTGTCTAGCCTTCAGCAGTCAAAGTCTAAAGCTTGTATCAAGATATCCAACTAGTGAGTCTTGCACTATGACATTTGAGAAAAATATTTGATCTCATAGTTCTTGGAAAGTAGATGATTTGCATTGGCTCAGGTGTACAATAGTTATAAAAGCACAGTCTAATATTGTTAAAGAAATACTTTTACTTGCTGATAAGATCATTCTACCCTTGCAGAATGTCAACAGCTAATCGTATTCTTTGCCTGCTCTGATATTATACTGAGAAATTGACTTTGCCATCTGACTTTCTAGAATTTTTATCAGGTCTTTTTAATTAGGTTCAAATCATTGATTTCCATTGTTCCCCAGCTTCTATCTTTTCCGGTACTGTTAAGGCTGAATCCATTTCCAGTGCACTGCAGTGTTCTCAAGTGGAATCTAAAGCGAATAGGATCTTCCCACAGGTTTTCACACCTTACATCTGCTAGCAAAAGTCCTGTCATGCTTGCCTAGTAGTGCATATAATTCAATTTCTGTTTTATTAAGATATGAGGATGACCGTTCTATTAAAACAATAAAATCAAACAACCTTAAAAACTCCAAATGGGCCCAAGGCTTAAAAATTAGAGACATCTGCAAGAAGGTTGGAAGGTTAGGTTACTATAACTATAATGAACATACGTAAGTCAAAGTGGTTGCAAAGACTTCCCTAGGCCCGGCCATATTTCTACATTAGTTTGCTTTTTCTATTCTGTTGCAATGCTGAAGGCATTCAGGTAGCATTTCAAATTTAGATAAAATTTAGAAAAAGTTTATAATATCCAAATATTGCTGTATGCTTCAGATACAGGTACTGTAAATTTCAGCTGTCAGAGCAGAAGCCCCTTCAAGACTATTTCTTTTAAACCTAGCACAAAACAATAAAAAAAAAAATACCGTAATTTTAGTAATGTTAATCTATAATGAAGATATTGTCCTTTGTAAGAAAAGTCTTTAGGAATTTGCTTTCTTAAGAAAATTTGAAGACAAATCCCTAAATAAGTGAAGACTATCTTCAATTTGATTTCCAAAGTATGCAAAATCCAGATCTGAACTTTCTCCAGAATTTGTGGGGGAGGGGTGGAGGGGGACGCGTGGGGGGCGGAGGTGCTTGGATAGGGACCATAATCTTGGTTTTGGTTTAAAAAAAAAGACAAATGAGCAAACAAGTAAACACACATCCACAACAATTTGATTTTACAATTTAGATGCTGAACACCGAGGTTTACATTTTTTGGTCATTGAAATCATTAATTACCTACAAATTTCTATGCATTTAAAAGTAAAATACAGCAAATTCTTTGAAAGGAGACTAAAACCACCGATTTGGGGACCACACAACAAAGTTCACAAAGATTTCAGTTAGAATGACAAGATACGCTGATACTGCTCCAAATGTCACTTACAAGGCACTGCACTCACATTGAAGGTTCAAATGTATCCAGGACTTCCTAGGCTTTGTCACTGATGACCAAACAAACTTTTGGTGTGAAAGCTGACAAGCTGTGTTTTGCTAGGTACTAAAGCAATATCTTTCCTGAAGGGCAGGTTCCTGCAGGGCAGTGTTCTGGTTTCTAGTTGAGAGATGAAGGACCTATCACTGGAACAATATTCTTTCCTTTTTTCCAGTCCTGAAAGGACTGGTAAAATAATAGCATTATATGTGCAATAATTTATTAGTTTGTGTCTTTCTCTTGATGCGGTAGCTGCAAATAGAACTTTCAGAATGGTCACATAAGTTAGGTCAGGTACTGGAGAGTACTTGGAAATTCAGCTAGCAAAATATTTATCTAACAGAATAATCAAGGAGAAGCTACCTCTCACTGAAGCAAATACAGCCCTTTAAAATTTTTTTCTCTAAGTATGTACTAATCACATATCCACTTAATAATGTATCAGTAGCAAAGTTTACTTCAAAACAAAACCGAGGAACTACAGTGCAATAAACTTAAGGCATAAGGATCAAAATACTGCAATACTTTGCAATTAAAGCCAGTCAACCAGCACACATTTATCCATTAGTATGAAAGGAGAAGAAGGTGCAGGGTAACTTTCATAAGTTTTAATTGTAAGAAGCCCTTCCACTTATTTCAGTTGTACACTCTGGACGCTTTGATTGGGACATATTTACTTGGAAAGTAGAGCAAACAAATTCTAAAGAAAAAATAGCAAATCAGGTGAGATTACACTAGGTATAGCGTGTCAAGATCTTAAGTAGTCCTGTTGGTACAGTGCCAAGTCTGCTTGATAACCCCAATAAATTTACTTCCATGAAACAGCACAAAAACATTGACTCACATTCAATTTCTGATCCAAAATATTGCCCAAATCATTTCCAGAAGAACTCTTCCTGGACAACTCTTCTTAATTTTGTATTCATGCAGTTTGTCATTACTGTCTATGCATAGGGCCTTTCTATACTTATTCTTTCAGATATTTACCTCTAATTTATCAAGAATTAAATAATGCCTTCTATCCTGATTGCAACCCTTCTCAGATTATGGTTATCTGAAATCTAACAAGCACATTATCTTTCCTATCATCCTGATCATTAATGAACAAATTTAGTAAAAACAGATCACAGGTCAAATTCCTAAGGAAACTTGCTTGATACAACCTACCAAACCAAAGTAAAACACAGATAAGTGCTTTTTGAGTGCTCTTTCCTGACCATTTACATATTAACCGTGGGTTAATTTCCCTAGGCTACTCAGGAGAACATTATAGAAGTCTCCAAAGATTTTTTAAAAATCAAGATACGCATCTACTGCTTCTGTTCTAGCCAAAGGCTTGTTATCCTGCCATAGAGGAAAATTTAATTGGCTTTATCAGATTTGTTCTGGACAAACCCACGTTGACGGTTTCTTATTATCTTGTAGGTGTTCACAAGTAGTATGTTTGGTTTACCATTTTTTCCTGAAATTGAAATTAAGCTGCCTCACCTGTAATTCTCCTGCTCTTATGTTTTTAAAAAATCATCAATGCCACTTTCAGTCTTCCACAGCCTTACCTATCCTCCAACATCTCTAAGACCATTGTTAACAACTCTGAGATTGATTCAGCCTGTTGGATTAATTAAATGTGGTCCAACTAACTTGAAAATATGTAACCCAACTATTTTATGTTCTTCTCCTATTATAGCCTATTTTGCCTTTTTGGCACTAAAATTAATTGCCTCATTCAAGTAATCACAGTTGACCTTTTTAGTGAAGAAAAAACTTATCGAACACTTGGACTGTCTTAGATTTCTCACTCAGTAACTTTTCATTTTCATTGAGTAGAGATAAAAAAAAAGTCCTTTCTGTAGTGGTAGCAGACAGAAATAATGTCTAAATACCTTTATACCTAGCTGCGTCTCATTTCGTACACTCACCTTTCTATTTTTCTACCTATGTATTCACCCTCAGTAATCTTAGTTCTTGTGTACTTCATTTTAAACACATTTTAACAACTCATGATTTATCCCTATTGGACTCCTGCTACACTTTCTGTCTCTCTCTCTGCCCTTCCTCCCATTAAAAGAATTTTAAAAAGTAAAACTGTTGTTTCTTTGCAGTCTCTTTAACCCTCTTTCACCTAGTCTACGTTCACATGAAGCACAACCCATCACTCACCTAAGTTTATTGAAATCTATTGTTTTATTTAATTATCTTCCCTTCTTTCCTAAAGATCATGAACTCTATTTAATTTCATGATCCGTCTTCCAAAGTTGCATTCCACCAGCATATTCTCAACAGATTCCTCCCTGCTAATTTCGCTCCTGTCTTGACTAGTCTTCCCTTTCTTTACTTCTCCAAATTCAATATGTAATTTTAATTATGCTTTTACCTAGTTTGTTGGTTTTCTAAAAAAAAAAAAAAGACCCAGACCAGTGGAAACTAATGTAGTTTGTACTCTAACTGTATATGTTGTGGTCATTACGCTGAACTAACAAACCTGCAGTTTAATGAATGTTCACAAAAAGTCTCCAGAACCTGGGCTTCCCTATTTGGGGGCCTGTATTACATGTGCACCATCTGAGTGACTTTATTCTTTTTGCCAGACATTTACAGACACTTAAACTCTGTGTTTTAGACATAAGTTATTGTAATGGAATATCACCTTACTTGTTTTCTTTGGCAAGTTATACTCCTGTCAAATTCAAATATTCAAGATTTATCTCATGTGAATTATTCCTTCAAGTTTCCATATGCCAATTACATCATAACCTTGACCCAGTGCTAAGACCTTCAGTTCCTCTCCCTTATTGTATATATTTCTCACGTTTCTTTCTTATGTCTTCCATAGGAATGCAGGTACCCAAGATGTTTGATAGAGTAATACTATTCTTCTGCTTGTTCCTCTTATGGCACTATTATGAATAAACTTCTCTACTTTATAATCCCCATTCACATAGTTCTTTTTACAGATACAAGTGTTATTTCTTGCTCTAGAGGTTGCTCAACCACTCAGAAATACTATAGTGATTTTTTTTTTTAAATTGATCTGAGACATTTTTGATGATTCATTGTTATATGACTTTTACTCTACTTCATTCAGTGATAATACATTTCAAACATATGCCATTTTGTATCCTGTGAGAGGATACTTTGCTTTTTTTTTTTTTTTGTCCTAAGAGACAGCTATACTGAGAATATAAGACTAGAGCAGCCAGAAACCAGCTGCTTACATCACTAAAATGCAGGCTAAGTCCACATGTCAGACTTCATAAGTGATCTAGATTCATTAACTCAGGTATACAAGTACTGTGACAGGTTCATGCTTTTATAGCAGAGGATGAAGAGTTTTACAGGAGGACTGCAGAATATTCTTGACACATTTTAGCTAGCTTTTATACACTGATAAAAGCATAGCCACTGCAACACAGTTCATCTTTTCAGCTTCTTAAACAGGTTTTCCACCTTCCAGTGAATTTGCCTATATTACAGTCAAACAGGTAATCTCAGCCAAACAAAAGTCCTCAAGTATTTTACCAAGTTGGGAGCAATAGCCCAAAGCACTCCTACAACCACTTTTCTTCAAGATGGTAGAATGAAGAGCCAGGCTCTCATCTGCTAAGAAGCTTTTTTTGCTGTGAGGAAATCAATAGTATGTGGAGATGGCTTCTCACTTGTCCCTTTTAATCCATTTTCAGTTTTCCTGCATTTACCATAGTCTACTTCCTTTCCAATTCAGTTTCCTTCATGGCTATCCTCCTACCCAGATACTCACAAGAATAAGAAATCTTTCCCCATGACATTTTAACTAACTCAAATTATTTTCTTTTACCCTGCAGATTCACACCACCATTAAAGTACTATATATTTTATATATATATATAAAAGGACGAAACTACTATTACCTCTCCCATGTCTCCATGGCACCAAAAGTCAGACAATCATTGTGTCCCTACCATCAATCCAGTCTTCTGGAATTAGACAAGTATACTTTCACTTTCTCTTCCCTGTGATGAAAACTAAGCTAATGATAAAGAGGGAAAGAAACAAAGTAATTTCTTCTTTGCATAGTCATTTCTTCTTACACCGTCCACAGTAAGGAGGCATGTTCAAGGTCAAGCTGTCCACAGATCAGAACATAGATCATCAGGGTCCATGTATGTAGCCCTGAAATTAAATACTTCATAGAAACAGCTAATCATGGGGTGACTGGGAACTACAATCCATTGCGCCAGGCTACATACAACTGCAACAGTTCTGTCCTAGAGACTACACTGATCATTTTATAACAATATATTGAAAATTGATAATACACAGCAGAATTAAAAAAAAATCCATTTTCTGTAGAAGATAAGTGATGCATTGTTGTTTAACCAACTTCAGAGTATTTTCTGGAGATATGCAATGTTTTCTGGTAATTTGTTAAAACCTTTCCTTTCTTTTTTTTAATCCACAATTCTCACCAAAAAAGAGCTTAAGACCTCCACAACACCTATTACCTGTCTCTTTGCTTGACATATACCCACTTGCTGATTAAGTCTGCTTAACTCACATTGCCAAAAAAAAAGAAAAAAAGAATTACACTAGTTAATGCTGTGCCTGCCTGGAAAAACTGGGTCCTGTGTGGCCACTTCTGGCAGCATGAATTGAACTTCAGCACAATGTGCCTTGCCAGAAGTCCTGCACTATAGCACCATTCCTTCATCCTGGCAAGTCTATATTATAGTATGTGGCAAGTAGAGGAATCCATATGCTGTTAACCTTTTCAGACCACTAAAGAACAGATGGTCTCAGATTAGCTGTTGACGAGCTGTTAATGTAACTATCCATCAATGCCTTTAATTACAGTTTTCTTGTTTTCAAAACAGCCCATATTGGATTTTTTTTTTAAAAGCAGAACATAAAATAAACTACTCTGTAAACGCAGAATAGACCTATAAACACAAATAGACCTAGGCAGTGCTCTTCTTTCTCCCCCTGTGAAAACTCCATGTGAACATCTGTATAAAATTATAAAAAAGATGTTGTAAATATAAGTGATCTTAATGCATGTCAAAGGATCCTTTGAACCACCCCTACTGAGGACATCATTTTAATCACCTGTTCCCAGAAACCAGAAATTATGCACTATGTAAAAATTTCTGTTACAAAAAAATCTTCCTTCTTAGAAAACGTAATAAAAAAATGTATCATTTCCTGCTTTGGGAAAGAATAGACATATTTCCATAAATGCCTTATGGATAAAAAATTACCTCTGCCTTTACAAAGTTAGGGTATTGCTTTGGTAAACTCTCTTTGGATACTACAGTGAAAGCTATTTCATTTTTATTTTAATTACAGTGAATTACTTGTTAAATGAAAAAAGTCTTGCACAGATAACAGCTTTACATACCAAACCTTCTTCCTTCAGGAAACAGTTGATAGCCAGTCCAATTTAATATAGTCCAAGCCATTCTATTAGCATGTTATCTGTGCAGGTAATTCCGTCAATCAGACGTGCGCTTTCCAGAGATGAATTGACATTGTTTGTCCTGTGTTGGATGCTACACTGATCCCAATTTCTGTGCAGGTAAAAGCAGGTGGAAAGACTAATCATGAAGCTCTGTTTTAATTTTTTACTATATTAGTGCCAAAAATCCAGATTTTTAAGATCTTACATGGGATTTTCGAACAAAACAGTCTGGAACAAGCTATACATTAAAGCATAAAGCAGAGTTACTGAAAATGCACACATCTTTGGAAGGATTTAGATATGTGAATAAACTAACTGAACCTATAACTGTGAAGCATTTTATTATTATCTATAAGGAAAGGTTATGTTTACTGTAATAACTTTCTTTAATGTGGGATAGCTGAATTCTTATGAGTAAGAGTTTCTGTTTTTAGAGAAGGAAAGTCTACAACTCTTTGCCACAAATTCACCTATAAACTCTTGAAATATATCTGTATTACAGGAGGAAGACTTACCTTTGCAAGGAGAACAACAACAAAAAGAAGTCATTTTGGGATCCCTACAATTTTCCCCCACTGTATTACTTGGAATGGCAACATTTGACAGGAAACATTACGGTTTTACTTCCATTAGGCTAAATGTCCTGGTGACAGTAAATATTGGTATATGAAATGATAAAAAGTCTGCCATTTCACACCAAGCCCATGGTCAAACTCGGAAACAACTCTGCTACCCACCAGCTGCATTTATCTGCTAAGATCACATGACACTAACCTCAAATCCAAAATCTAAAAATAATACTGAATTAAAAAGTACTTTTAATGTCTTTCTTCCCACCACAGTCTTCCCTCAAAGTCTTCATTTCAAAAAGGAACTAAAATTTTTTTATATATATAATAAAGAAATCAAATAAGATCTTATTTTTTCATGAGGGAACGTTTGGAAGAAGCAATACAAATCTCAACAGACTTTGGAAGTTTCAATACAGTATTATAGATCTCTTACATTTATCTTAGATAATTTGAGATAGTGAACATTCCTTAGTGTTGGATACCTGTAAACTCCCATCCATCACTACTGGAAAAATTACTTTTAACTAGAGGTGAACAAATATATTTCTTCCTTCATACTTCTCCATTAAATTCTAGTACTAGTGCAACAAATATATGGATTTGACACATGTCCCTCACCACTTGAGAACTAATTAAGCTTTTCCAATGTCCTTTTTGGCAGGAATTCTTTTGCTACCAATTTAAAATACTTTTTAAATCAAAAAAAAAAAAAAAACCCAACTCTGATTCACTCACAGAACACCATCATTTTTTTACGTTCTTGCAAATGGCAGTCATTTTCAGATATGCTAGAAGTATTAATACTCAGGCTGTCATAAACATCTATGACTGTTTTGAATAACATTGATTCGGCTGTCAAAATAGGTAAAAGTGTCGGCATCTCAAACTGTGCAGTTGTACTCTAGAAAACATTCTACTTCTTACAGGGAAAAATTAACGTCTAACTCAACATATCCAGTGTAACTCACCTGTTGTGTTCTGATGTAAGCACGTGACAAGAGAGATGCTATTTAATGCAACGTAACATGATTCAGACATGCAGAATCATGCAGAAAGACAACAACAATACCATTAACACACTGAATCAAAGTCTCTGTAGTAGCTTGAAATGTAATTAAGCGTTGTAACACATTGCTATGGTACTTCAGGTACTGGTGCTTTAGGGGACTGGGGTTCCAGCGTGCCATAGTAACTGACTACAGCTGAAGTCTGGAATGTAAGGTGAATTCTGAGCATGCAGCAAAAGGAGTGTAAGCAATCCATGATTTAAGGCTTTTTAGCATTGATCTAACTGCCTATTCCCTTGACAGATAAAGAGACAGTAGCATTAGAGTCAAAAGGGTTAAAAAAAGCTTATCATTAATAAGGGTAATGAAACTGCAAGGAAGGAGGAAGGGAAGGAAGGAAACAGAATGGGAGAAACTATGATATTTCTCCTGAATTATTTGGAATGTTAAAATGGCAGGCAAACCTGTAGATGTTTTGCCTCAGGGTCTACTCTTAGCAGGGCTCAGTGGAAGCAGGAGGGGAAAAAAGTAATGCAAACAATGGTATAACAGCAGAAAAGATAGAAACCAGATTTTCCCTCTCTCTCCATACGTATGTTTGTATACATGTATATATGCATACATATGCCTTCATACACACACATACACACATGTGCCAAAAAATATTGACCAAAACATACAACTTACTTAAAATATGCCCATCAGTGCTAAGTGTGGCACAGAACTATGAAAAATAGTAAGTGTTTAATAAGTATTTTGAACTCATTGCAAATATGTACTGCCAAGACATGACCTAACAGACTGTATTATTAATACATCAGCCCATCCCATGGTCTCTTTATGTCAAGGTCCCTGAAGTTTTTCTTCAATGGCTGCCCAAAATCAGTTGTAATTTATTCTGATGACTGTAATTTGCTCCATGTTTTTGAGGCAGTAATATTCTTTGATTAGTGACTATGATGTATCTTCATCAGTTTTAAAAGAGTGTTTTAAAACAGTGTTTACTATGATGGCTCTGACAGGCAATAGTGCCTTTCATGTAAAGGTTATTGGCTCAGTTCTGGCCCTAGACAGTAAAGGCTGAAAGTCATTGCTGCCCAATGGCTATTTTGTACCCTCTATGAAGTGAATTGATGGGTTTGGTCCAGAGCTTTAGTGGATAAATATCCACATCACAAACTATCACCAGCATTGGCGTTACTAATGTCATTCTCAGCAGAAGGTCAAGGAGTGAGTTGGCATAGAGACTAAATTGTGTTCGCAAGCCTAGAAGGCAAGATAAAAACAGACTAACTGGGTGGTCTAGAAAAAGAACCACCCCTTTCCTATAACTGTTTAAAAGCTGTTGGTCCAAGATTCTTAGCACACTAAATTCACTTTCAAAAAGAATATACCACTGGGAGGATTTCTAAGACACTAACTGTTGATAAACTGTGAGATTTTTTTGGCAGTTATGAAATTTAAAGATCCAAGAAACACATAATATGTAGTCTGTTGAAATCTCCTCAATCAGTACGTACTTTATAAAATCAAAGTAGCTGAAATTAATACAGGAACCAGCTGATCTGGTCTTTCCATTATTCAGCCTTCTGCCAGCACAAGTTTATCGTTTGCTATGTAATGTCCAAATAACTGTACACATTCCAGTGACACTATTTCCGCTAAACTTTTTTTAGGTATTTTTCTTTAGACTTTGTTTAGATGTTTTTGTTTAGAATCAGCAAAATTTGAGCTTACAAGATTTGTTGGGAACCATATGTATGCACTTTTTGAACAGCTGAGAGTTTTCTTCTGCTCCACTCTCTGCCTTTTGAATGCCATGGGGAAAAATTTGTCTATCTCAGACGCTTTAAAAAGTTTTGTCAGTTTCCAAAGGAGATTTGTAGTGTTTGCACCGTATCCTTTCAGGAAATGTTGCCCTTTTTCTGTACTCATGGTAGCATTTGTGAAAAAGAAACACTGCAGGTCTAAGAAAACATTTCATTCTAGCATTTAATCATTGTGCAGAGCTCATCCACGAAGCAAGCAATTTCTTCCACGTACATGATTTTGCATGCATTTTTTTCTGGACAAAGGTTCAGAGAATTACAATTATATATAGTGTTCCTATCCATTTATACAAATAAATGAACGTGTTTCTTGGGTTTTTTTAGAATCAAACAGTAGTGCTATCTAAGTCAGCGGATAACTGATGGTAGTGGGACCATGTGTCCCTGAGAACAACATTCTGTTGATTTTTTACATTCTGTCAACTCAGATCCCTTCTTTTAGAACTTAATTCTGGACAAATGAGAACTCCTCAATGAAAAGTCTGTTTGACATAAGTGAAAACAAAAGACCAAGGAAGTTTAACAATAGGTGAATACAGTTTAATACAAACTCTGCCTCTGGTGATAATTCTGCTCATGGGACAAAGAGCACACCAGCCTGGGATGGGATTGGTGCTTTAGAAAGTTATGGCTGTCCGTATTTCCTCTGGAACTGGGATAATCTAACAGCATCCCACACTAGGAAACATCTCTTTCCATTGTGGTAGTGTGCTTGCTCTCCTAAACACAGTTACGGATTTGGTAAAGGATCCACATAAAACACCTACTCCAAACTGTACCGAAATCTGTTTAAAAAAGCAGATAGGCAGGAAAAGATACAAAAATTCATCTTTATGCCACATGGCAAAAAATTGGACTAAAACACAAACCTATTACTTTCCAGAAGAAGGCACTGGTCTCAGAGAGAGGAGTAAATTCCAACATAAGTATGACTGATCTCCAAAAGAAGAGTGAATTTACCAGCACGAGCTGGGCTCCGTAACTGTCCCCTTGCCAAGGCGATGCCCTCCCCTCCCCTACTGAGCCCCCGACTGCCGTGAAATCTGTGTTGGATTCAAAATTTCAAAATGCAACGGACAAGGCTTCTCTGATTGAGCATTTCTGCTGCGGGGCTGACTCCGGCCCCGGCGCTGGGCCACAGGTCGCCTTCAGAACAGTTTCTTTAATAAACTAGATGATACCCCAGTCCTAAAACTGAACGATTCCCTATGCATTTAGTGCAACAAATCAACTCCAGGATTGTTTCTGGTAATCATAAATATCTTGCCAAACATATGCACTAATATTTCATAGAATTAATTAAAAAATTACCAAGCTCTTCCACTCAAGTCATTACAGTCCATAAAAGAGAGCTATTCAGGTTGTTTACTGACTCTGACAGAAATACAAAGATAAATAGACACATTAGAATATATAAACAAGCTCTCTTTTGTAGGCACTAAGTTTATTTT